>NC_079200.1:32565707-32603207 GCF_029499605.1 Hyla sarda
ACACTGCTATATACTACTATATACACCGCAGGAGAAATGCTAGCACAGGCTTCCAGTATCCATATACACTGCTATATACTACTATATACACCGCAGGAGAAATGCTAGCACAGGCTTCCAGTATCCGTATACACTGCTATATACTACTATATACACCGCAGGAGAAATGCTAGCACAGGCTTCCAGTATCCGTATACACTGCTATATACTACTATATACACCGCAGGAGAAATGCTAGCACAGGCTTCCAGTATCCGTATACACTGCTATATACTACTATATACACCACAGGAGAAATGCTAGCACAGGCTTCCAGTATCCGTATACACTGCTATATACTACTATATACACCGCAGGAGAAATGCTAGCACAGGCTTCCAGGATCCGTATACACTGCTATATACTACTATATACACTGCAGGAGAAATGCTAGCACAGGCTTCCAGTATCCATATACACTTGCTATATACTACTATATACACCGCAGGAGAAATGCTAGCACAGGCTTCCAGTATCCGTATACACTGCTATATACTACTATATACACCGCAGGAGAAATGCTAGCACAGGCTTCCAGTATCCGTATACACTGCTATATACTACTATATACACCGCAGGAGAAATGCTAGCACAGGCTTCCCGGATCCGGAGTTTCAGGTGCTGCACATCTCGTATCTTCACAGCATAGACAATTGCCTTCAGATGACCCCAAAGATAAAAGTCTAAGGGGGTCAGATCGGGAGACCTTGGGGGCCATTCAACTGGCCCGTCCACGATGACCAATCCACTTTCCAGGAAACTGTTCATCTAGGAATGCTCGGACCTGACACCCATAATGTGGTGGTCACCATCTTGCTGGAAATACTCAGGGAGCGTGCAGCTTCAGTGCATAAAGAGGGAAACACATCATCATGTAGCAATTTCACATATCCAGTGGCCTTGAGGTTTCCATTGATGAAGAATGGCCCCACTATCTTTGTACCCCATATACCACACCATACCATAAATTTTTGTGTTCCAACAGTCTTGGAGGGATCTATCCAATGTGGATTAGTGTCAGACCAATAGCGGTGGTTTTGTTTGTTAATTTCACCATTCACATAAAAGTTTCCTCATCACTGAACAAAATCTTCTGCGTAAACTGAGGGACCTGTTCCAATTTTTGTTTTGCCCGTTCTGCAGCACCTGAAACTACGGATACTGGAAGCCTGTGCTAGCATTTCTCCTGCGGTGTATATAGTATTATATAGCAGTGTATATGGATACTGGAAGCCTGTGCTAGCATTTCTCCTGCGGTGTATATAGTAGTATATAGCTGTGTATACGGATACTGGAAGCCTGTGCTAGCATTTCTCCTGCGGTGTATATAGTAGTATATAGCAGTGTATATGGATACTGGAAGCCTGTGCTAGCATTTCTCCTGCGGTGTATATAGTAGTATATAGCAGTGTATATGGATACTGGAAGCCTGTGCTAGCATTTCTCCTGCGGTGTATATAGTAGTATATAGCAGTGTATACGGATACTGGAAGCCTGTGCTAGCATTTCTCCTGCGGTGTATATAGTAGTATATAGCAGTGTATACGGATACTGGAAGCCTGTGCTAGCATTTCTCCTGCGGTGTATATAGCAGTGTATACGGATACTGGAAGCCTGTGCTAGCATTTCTCCTGCGGTGTATATAGTAGTATATAGCAGTGTATACGGATACTGGAAGCCTGTGCTAGCATTTCTCCTGGTGTGTATATAGTAGTATATAGCAGTGTATACGGATACTGGAAGCCTGTGCTAGCATTTCTCCTGCAGTGTATATAGTAGTATATAGCAGTGTATACGGATACTGGAAGCCTGTGCTAGCATTTCTCCTGCGGTGTATATAGTAGTATATAGCAGTGTATATGGATACCGGAAGCCTGTGCTAGCATTTCTCCTGCAGTGTATATAGTGGTATATAGTAGTGTATACGGATACTGGAAGCCTGTGCTAGCATTTCTCCTGCAGTGTATATAGTAGTATAGCAGTGTATACGGATACTGGAAGCCTGTGCTAGCATTTCTCCTGCGGTGTATATAGTAGTATATAGCAGTGTATACGGATACTGGAAGCCTGTGCTAGCATTTCTCCTGCGGTGTATATAGTAGTATATAGCAGTGTATATGGATACTGGAGGCCTGTGCTAGCATTTCTCCTGCGGTTTATATAGTAGTATATAGCAGTGTATATGGATACTGGAAGCCTGTGCTAGCATTTCTCCTGCGGTGTATATAGTAGTATATAGCAGTGTATATGGATACTGGAGGCCTGTGCTAGCATTTCTCCTGCGGTGTATATAGTAGTATATAGCAGTGTATATGGATACTGGAGGCCTGTGCTAGCATTTCTCCTGCGGTGTATATAGTAGTATATAGCAGTGTATATGGATACTGGAGGCCTGTGCTAGCATTTCTCCTGTGGTGTATATAGTAGTATATAGCAGTGTATACGGATACTGGAAGCCTGTGCTAGCATTTCTCCTGCGGTGTATATAGTAGTATATAGCAGTATATAGAGAAGAGGGTTGCATTGACAATCCAACACAATGTGCAGCACATTGAACACATTTTATAAGTGGTCAGAAACGTGTAAATAACTCATGAAAAAATTAAGTTACATTAAAACCAATCACATCGTTGTTTTTCTTGTGAAATTACCAATAAGTTTGATGTGTCACATGACCCTCTTCCTATTGAAAAAATAAAAGTTGGATTCAAAATGGCCGACTTCAAAATGGTGGTCATGGTCATGGTCACCACCCATCTTGAAAAGTTTCCCCCCTCACATATACTAATGTGCCGCAAACAGGAAGTTAATATCCCCAACCATTCCCATTTTATTAAGGTGTATCCATATAAATGGCCCACCCTGTAGAATCTATACAATCCTTTACAAATGAATACACACTCATCATAAACTATCCACGTTCCCCTCAAGTCAGCTGGTGCCAGAAAGTTAAACAGATTTGTAAATTACTTCTATTAAAAATTCTTTATCCTTCCAGTAGTTATTAGCGGCTGTATACTACAGAGGAAATTCTTTACTTTTGGGATTTCTTTTCTGTCACGACCACAGTGCTCTCTGCTGACACCTCTGTCCATTTTAGGAAGTGTTATGGGGATTTTCTCCTGCTCTGGACAGTTCCTGACATGGACAGAGGTGTCAGCAGAGAGCACTGTAGTATACAGCCGCTAATAAGTACTGGAAGGATTAAGATTTTTTTTTTAATAGAAGTAATTTACAAATCTGTTTAACTTTCTGGCATCAGTTGACATAAAAAAATAAAATAAAAAGTTTTCCACCGGAGTACCCCTATAAAGGGATATTCCAGGAAAAAACATTTTTTTATAGATCAATTGGCTCCAGACAGTTAAACAGATTTGTAAATTACTTCTATTAAACAATCTTAATCCTTGTGGGGATCCTCCGGGAAGTGTGAGTGCGGTGTCTGCCTCTTGGTGTTTTGTTTTGTTTTGTGTCTGCTGGGGGTGGATCTCCGTCCACCTACTGTAATGGTGATGTGCTTCGGATCATTTACTCCTTTTTCCGGGGGTGGTTGGGGCCTTATCTCCAGCTGTCTATTATTTTACTTATGTAATGTGTTGTTGCTAACTTGAAAGTTATAAATAAGACCTTTAAAAAAAAAAAATCTTAATCCGTCCAATAATTATAAGCTGCAGAAGTTGAGTTCTTTTCTGTTTGGCAACAGTGCTCTCTGCTGACATCTCTGCTTGTCTCAGGAACTGCACAGAGTAGAAGAAGTTTGCTATGGGGATTTGCCTCTACTCTGGACAGTTCCTGAGACACGTGTCATCAGAGAGCACTTAGACAGAAAAGAACAACTCAATTACAGCAGCTCATAAGTACTGAAAGGATTAAGATTTTTTAATAGAAGTAATTTACAAATCTGTTTATCTTTCTGGAGCCAGTTGAGAGATATATATATAAAAAAGTTTTTTCCTGGATAACCCCCTTTAAGTTGCCTTTATAGCAGTGTTTCCCAACCAGGGTGCCTCCAGCTGTGGCCAAACTACAACTCCCAGCATGCCCGGAGTCCAAAGAGTCCATGTATGTAAAATTATGGTAAATATAAGCTCAATGCAGAGACACAAACGTCACGTGCAGATATCGGACGTCTTACTGACCCCATCATTCCGCTGGGTACTTGTGCTTCACAATGATCCCTGAATCCTTTAGCAAATGGATTGTGATCAATTTTCAGCTGTGTGATCTGCAATAGATAAGGACATAAGACATGAACGCAAACTCCATTCCTCCACCCACAAGAGAATGTCTGCCATAGCATACTGGAGTCCTGTCATTTGGAAGAGATCCTATATTTACATTTTCCTATATGAAATAACATGGTGGGGTGAAGAGACAAAGCTTGGGTTGCCCTTAAATTGTTATTTAGTTAGTATAGTACATACCCCCAATATCTTGACGTGTGCCCCTCTAGTCTTCAGTGATCAGATATCACAGGTAAAACCACTTCAGGTCAAATTTTCCCACTGTAAACGTAGCGTTTCATGGCGGCCTTTGAAATGTATGGCCATGCGCCTGAGCAGGTGTGACTACATTATGCTTTTCCCAGGCAAATTGGGGGGTTGGATGCAAACCTTTCCTTTTTTAATGTATGTAGGTTGGCATAGCTGTATTGACAATATACCATATACTCACCTCAGCATTTTGATAAGCAGTGACTGCTATGAATTGCGTCTCGGGGAAGGTGAAGGTATGACTCTGAGGCTCGGGATTGTCTAAATCTGACAAGCGTGTCACATGGAGTCGAGGTTGGTACTTGTGAAGAGACTGCAAAACCACCATCTGTACAATCAGAAAATGTCAGGTCACATGAATGACTTTGCCTGACTTGTGTATGTACAATAATACATTGTTTATTACCTGGATGCTGTAAGAGTATGTTCACACGGGAAGAAACTGCTCTGGAAAAACTACTTCAAAATCAGCATGGAATTTGCTGTGCGCAGTTTGGTGCTGATTTTGAGGTGGTTTTTCCAGTGCCTTTCTGATACGGCTTTTTCAAGCTCCTGTTGAGCTTCTGCCCTAAACCGTTCTGAAAAATGAAATGCTACTTTTTTGATCACAGCTTGTTTTTTTTGAATACCGTGTTTTTTTACCCATTCCTCATTAAAGTCAATTTGAGATGGAAACCGCATGGGTTTTTGATCAAATTTTAGCCCATGTGACCAAACCCTAGCAATTTGCTGAGCTACAGTCTGATGTGTCGACCCCCGGAAACCAGCAGGAGGATCGCAACGGGAGCAGGATACCTGAGCCGTCGGGGAAGCAGCAGAAGGTAAGTCCAGGTTTTTTTTAAAATTTTTTATGCTGGCAGCCTGGGCAGGATTTTAAAGAAAAGTTCAATGCCGAAGTACCCCTTTAAAGTGAACCTGTCATTACTGTCATGCTGCCTTTACCACTAGTCATAGACTGATTCTCCCCACCTCACCAGCCTTGATTGATCCCTTTCCTAATACCCAAAAATCTTATCAGTTAAAGGGGTACTCCACTGGCCAGCATACGGAACAGAATGTTCCGAACGCTGTTTTCGTGCTGCAGGGATGGACCACGCCCCTCGTGACTTCATGGCCATGCCCCCTCAATGCAAATCTATAGTCATGCCCCCTCCCATAGACTTGCATGGAGGGGCGGGGCCGACCCCCCGCAGCGCGAAAACAGCGTTCAGAACATATAGTTCTGAATGCTGGCCAGTGGAGTACCCCTTTAAGGCCGACTAGGCTGGGGGAAGGTGCCCTAATGTGATTCAGGCAGCAAGAAGAGGATGACAGGTTCCCTTTAACACTATAGAGCCTCTCTGGGACGAGGTAGAACAGGCTGTTCAGAGCATTTCAATACCTCTCTCTGATGTGCAAGAAGCCATCCTGAACTCATGTGACCATATTCCTGCAAAATAATTTCGGCACCTAGTGGAATCCAGTCCACGATGAATTGATGCAGATCTGAACCTCCCACAGAAGAGCTCGTGTAGCACAAAAAAAATGTCCTGACTAGGGATCGGTGGAGGTTAGGGCCGATAGCCGATAACTTATACCGATATTCCGGTATAAGTTATCGGCTATTTATCCCCCCGCGACACCGCTGCAGATCATTGATTTAAAGCGGGCGCTTTAAATCAATGCACTGCAGTGGCTTTTGCGGTGCCATAGGCCGCCGCCGCCACCCGCTTCGCTCCCCCTGCCTGTCCGGGGGTCCTGAGACCTATCACCGCCACCGCTCCCCCCGCCACACCGCGCCTAGGGGTGCCTCCAGCTGTTGCAAAACTACTACTCCCAGTATGCCCGGACAGCTGTTGGCTGTCCGGGCATGCTGGGAGTTGTAGTTTTGCAACAGCTGGAGGGCCTACTGTAGGTATAGTATATTATACAGACCCCTGTCCATCCCAGAACCCTGACTCACCTTCCCAGTTGCTGCAGGGACCGTCCGGGGAGGGTGGTCCGGGCCATCCATCCTTCCTGTAGTGTCCGGCGGCATTCTGGGTGAAGGGTGAACCGGTCCGGGCTGTCCTTCTTCTCCGGGGGTCCTCTTCTCCACTCCGGGCAGGCTCCGGCCTAGTAATGCTGCATAGGCACCGCTGCGCAGCGACGCACCTGACGTCACGGCGTAGCGGCATCTATGCAGCGTACTAGGCCGGAGCCTGCCCGGAGTGGAGAGGAGGACCCCGGAGAAGGACAGCCCGGACCGGTTCACCCTCCACCCAGAATGCCGCCGGACACTACAGGAAGAATGGATGGCCCGGACCACCCCCATTACGGGTAAGTTTAATTTTTTTTATTGACTCGGTGGGTGGGGGATGGGCCCGACCGGTATAGCGGTATGGGCAAAAATCCATACCGTGGTAGAAAAAAAAACTGTATCCGGTACATACCGGTATACCGCCCAGCACTACGGTTTGGTGTGCGACGCGGTGAGGGGGTGTGGTGCGGCGGGGAGGGCGGTGGCGGTGCGGGGTGCGGGGCCTTATCGGCAAGGTAATTGCCGATACCGATAATGCCCAAAATCGTGATTATCGGCCATACCGATTATCGGTCGATCCCTAGTCCTGACCACACATCCACCTCTTGTCCATTGATCTCTTGCTTCTCAACACAATTACAAAAACTAACATCGTGTAACTGATTCAAGTGGGTCGCTAACCTAAAGTAGGGTGGTGCCAGGTCATGATCACTATGGCTGCAACACCAGTGCCCATAGGAGGAAAATACAACATGTGGATATGCGGCCGTTACTTTTCTTTTCTAAATTTGCGCTACTGTAGCACATTTACTGTCGGCTATTATAGAAAGGCGTCTGAACCCACAGGACATCGCAGCTTGCCGGGTAGCCGCATAGTTCTCAATATTAGGCAGGTTAATGTTGTGGCCGATCCACCTGTTTTCCTACCTGTGTCAGGTTAGTAGAGGCTCCTTTATTGTTGGTCAATTTGAGTTTGCTGAATGTCAGTTCCTGTCTCATCCAGTGTGCACCAGTGTTGGGAGAATCAGGATGTTGGTAAATTCGGTTTCCTGGTAAGTATAGAAGCAAAATTTATTATTCCTTAGGTTAAATAGAGTATAAAAATATTCAACGTCAAAGGGGTTATGCAGTGAGCCGTACCTTATCCTCATAGAAAAGAATGGAGCTCCGCTGAAAGAAGGGGCGGGGGGGGGGGGGGGGGGTCCCAGCATTTGTACCCCCAGCGATCAGACATTTATTCCCTATCCTGTGGATAGGGGGATAAGTTACTTTTTACTGCATAAACCCCTTTAAAGGGGTACTCCGCTGCTCAGCGTTTGGAACAAACTTTTCTGAACGCTGGAGCCGGGTGCTCGTGATGTCATAGCCCCACCCCTTCATGGCATCACGCCCCGCCCCCTCAATGCAAGTCTATGGGAGGGGGCGTGACGGCAGTCACGCCCCCTCCCATAGACTTGCATTGAGGGGGTGGGACGTGATGGCATAAAGGGGGCAGGGCTATGGCGTCTTGAGCTGCCGGCTACAGCCGAGTACCCCTTTTAAAGTGTATTCACACTGTCTTATTGCTGTCTAACACATAGGACACAAACGTGTTAACAGATTCTAAAAACCTATGCAAGGCAGCATAATCCATTCCCACTTAAGTTATTTATAAGAAACGGAAACAGAACCATAGTGTGAACCTACCCTAAGAATTATGTACAAAAAAAAAAAAAAATTGTAAAAAGATAAGTTCTTTTAACTTTGAAGATTATGATTAGAGAGGAGCGAACTTACAGTAAATTCAATTCGTCACAAACTTCTCGGCTCGGCAGTTGATGACTTATCCTGCGTAAATTAATTCAGCCTTCAGGTGCTCCGGTGGGCTGGAAAAGGTGGATCCATTCCTAGGAAAGAGTCTCTTAAGACTGTATCCACCTTTTCCAGCCCACCGGAAAGCTGAACTAATTTATGCAGGAAAACTCATCAACTGCCGAGCGGAGAAGTTCGTGACGAATCGAATTTACTGTAAGTTCGCTCATCTCTAATTATGATCTCAGAGTGCTTTGCATAAGTATTCACCCACCTTGGACTTTTCTACATTTTGTCATGGTATAACCACTGATTCTAATTTATAGCAAATTCATGTAATGGACGAACACAAAATAGTCCATCATTTGGAAGTTGGGGATAGTATTACATAGATTTCAAAATTATTTACAAATAAAAATCGGCTGGGAGGAGGGTGGGCGGTGCTTAATCGCGGCGCCCCACCCCCTCAATGCAAGTCTATGGGAGGGGGCGTGACAGCCGTCACGCCCCCTCCCATAGACTTGCATTGAGGGGGCAGGGCGTGATGCCATGAGGCTATGACATCGACCACGTTTTTGCCTGCGGTCGGGAAACCGCATACGGCCGAAAAAGCAGCCGACCGGAGGCTGTGGTTCACTCCGGTCGGCTCATAGACATACATTAACTACGGTTCCCGAATACGGCTGAGTGCGGGCGCCATGATTAAGCCCCGCCCACCCCTCCTCCCAGCCGTATACGGGAACCGTAATGACAAACCGTAGTGTGAACCCAGCCTAAATAGGATCCAATTTAATTTCCGTACAAATACACCTGTTTTGTGAAGACCTCAGTTTGTTAGAGAGCATTACTGAACAAACAGTAGCATGAAGACCGAGGAGCTCACCAAAGACGGTCAGGGGTAAAGTTGTGGAGTACAAAGCAAGGGTAGACTATTAAAAAAATATATAATAAAATATCCTAAGAGAGATATCAGAACCAGTGCAGAGGAAGAGTGGTGCAGTTGTCCATAGCAACCAGATTGATTCTTTCATTTCTAAAACTGCCTCTGAAGGATAAAATAAGCAATCGGATTGGTTGCTATGGGCAACTGCACCACTCTTCCTCTGCACAGGTTTTGATAAACCTCCCCCAATGACCTTAAACTAAGAGCTACAATGGAATTGTTTAATTCAAAGCATTGTAAAGGGGTATGTTTACCTTTAGCCTTCCAGTACTTATCAGTTGCTGTATACTACAGTGGAAGTTGAGTAGTTCTTTCCAGTCTGACCACAGTGCTCTCTGCTGACACCTCTGTCCATGTCAGGAAGTGTCCAGAGTAGGAGAGGTTTACTATGGGGATTTGCTCCTGTTCTGGACAGTTCCTGACACGGACAGAGGTGGCAGCAGAGAGCACTGTGGTCAGACTGGAAAGAATTACACAACTTTCTGTGGAGCATACAGCAGCTGATAAGTACTAGAAGTAATTTACAAATCTTTATAACTTTCTGCCACCAATTTATTTGAAAAGTTTACTTATGCATCCAACACATGTAAACTTCTTTTGTGTTCATTATTGTTTTGCGCTTGACCAAATGGTAAAAGTCTATTTAAATTCCAGTTTGTAACAATAGCAAAATAGGCAAGTCCAAGGGGGGGGGGGGGTGTTAAAGGTGTACTCCGCTGCCTAAGCATTTGAAACGTTTTGTTCCGTACATGGGTGCACGCGTCAATGGGTCGTGAAGCCACAGCCACGCCTCCTCCCATAGACTTGTATTGAGGGGGTGTGGCGTGACGTCACGACCCCCACCCAGCCTTCTAAACAAACGCTGGGTGCTGCACAGAGATCGCGGGGGTCCCAGTTGCGGGATCCCTGCAATCAGACATCCCGTATCCTTTGGATGTCGGGGCAGAGTACCTCTTTAATACTTATGCAAGGCTCTGTATAAGTGGCTACTAGGTTAACTGAACTGTCTTTTAGATTTAATTTTACTTTTCTATTGGCCTTGACAGCCTTTCGTACACACTATTTATGTGTTTTGAAGCGTTTGTAGCACCATGCGCTGATCTCGAGCTCTACGACTACATTGCCAGCAGTGTTTGTGTATGTACGCTCATTCATTTATGTTGGATATATCCATAGATCAATATGGATGTATATCCCAGCAGCAAATAGCGTTGGTAATGATTAGTGATCAGCAGCATAGGCCATATTCGTATTTGCGATATTTTGCGAATATATTGATGAATATTCGTCATATATTTGCGAAATTCGCATATTCGTTATATTTGTTTTTTTGCGCATATGCGAAAATATATGCGCATATTCGCGAATATTGAGCCCTTCCCTTCTTTAATGGTATAGGGAACTATGACTAGTACATTAACTCTGGTTGTGGTCTATGGGGATCTCACAACAGTAAGATAAGAACCCCGAGTCCAGGTTACAGTGTGTGTTTAACTTTACTTTACTGGAAAAGCTGCTGAGTTGCCCATAGCAATCTGATTGGTTGCTATGGGCAACTGCACAACTCTTTCTCTACACTGGTTTTGATGAATCTCCCCCATAGAGGGAGATTTATCAAAACCTGTCCAGAGGAAAAGTTAGAGTTGCCCATTGCAACCAATCAGATCGCTTCTTTCATTTTTCAGAGGCCTTTTCAAAAATGAAGGAAGCAATCTGATTGGTTGCTATGGAAAACTGCACAACGCTTCCTCTACACTGGTTTCCCGCATATGCGCATATTCGGGAATATTGAGTCCTCCCTTCTTTAATGGTATAGGGAACTATGACTAGTGCATTAACTATGTGATTTTTTTGCCCATTGAAACCAATAGGCCCATTGTGGTCTATGGGGATCTCATGGCATGTAAAACCGTAAGATAAGCTGGACTGTCTCGGCAGCACAGTGGATGGGAGACCACCGCTGGTTTGAGTCCCGGGGTGGGACAGAGTGTTACAGTGCTGTGGTTTAACTTAACTTTACTGGAATAGCAGCTGAGTTTCCCATAGCAACCAATCAGATTGCTTCTTTCATTTTTCACAAGACCTCTGCAAAATGAAGGAAGCAATCTGATTGGTTGCTATGGCCAACTCAGAAACTTTTGCTCTGGACAGGTTTTGATAAATCTCCCTCTATGGGGGAGATTCATCAAAACCAGTGTAGAGAAAGAGTTGTGCAGTTGCCCATAGCAACCAATCAGATCGCTTCTTTCATTTTTGAAAAGGCCTCTGAAAAATGAAGGAAGCAATCTGGTTGCTATGGGCAACTCAGCAGCTTTTCCAGGAAAGTAAAGTTAAACCACAGCACTGTAACACTCTGTCCCACCCTGGGACTCGAACCCGTGGTGGTCTCCCATCCACTGTGCTGCCAAGACGGTCCTTACTGTTTTACATGCCATGAGATCCCCATAGACCACAATGGGCCTATTGGTTTCAATGGGGCAAAAAAAATCACAGAGTTAATGCACTAGTCACAGTTCCCTATACCATTAAATAAGGGAGGACTCAATATTTGCGAATATATTTTCGCATATGCGGGGAAAAAAAACGACTATATAGTGCTATTTTCGCGAATATGTGATATTCGTGATTAAAATTCGAATTGCGAATATTCGCGATCAACACTAGTAATGATCATCGGGAAGATTTATCAAAACCTCTCCAGAGGAAAAGTTCCTGAGTTGCCCATAGCAACCAATCACTACTTTCATTTTTGAAAAGGCCTCTGAAAAAAGAAAAAAGCGATCTGATTGGTTACTTAAACACGTTTTTACACATAACCCTCAGAACATCCTCCTGGAAATAATACCTGGCATGTTGCCCTCAGCCTTGCCAGATTGGATCCACTTTCCACCTTGGAATCTCCAGTGGTTCTGATCCGCCAAAACCACATCCACATGTAGAGTGTACTGAGCCAGAGGGTCCAGGCCGGACACACGGTAACTGAGAAATGGGAACATGCGCCTGTGAGAGGGAACACACCAAATGTAGAATATCAGTGCAACACTCTTTTTCTTCAAAGATTTATACACACACTATTCAATGGCATCTAGTAATGTTACAAATGATCTCCATAGTCATAAAGAAAAACAATAAAATAAGTTCATATGCGGCAAATTTGTAGAAGAAATTTCTGCAAACGAAATCTGTTCCATTCATCTCATATGGGGATTATTCAGATGATGAAGACAGATGCAGAAATACCTGCAACAAATATACTGCATGTGAATGCACCCTAACAGGGAACCAATAGGAGAAATCACAGGGGTCTCCTTCTGGTACTGGTTCACACCACAGTCATAAGGGGGGGGTTCATATGCGGTAGATTATACAAACTGAAAATCTACTCCATTCATCTGACTATTGTTGTTTCAGCACTATGCACATGGACTTCTGCAAGATCTAGGTTATATATACGGGAGTGACCGAAATATCTGCAAAACTCAGCTACATGTAAATCCACCTTAAGGGTACGTTCACACGAGCGGATCTCCAGCGCCTATTTCGCTGCGGATCCACCGCTGAAGGACCGCTGTATGCTGCCTTTACAGGTGCCTGCTCGGAGCGACAATACGCAGCTACAAGCAGACACACTGCGGTGTGAGAGTCGCTGCGCATGCGCGGTGTACTCGCACACATCGGCTAGGCCGAGAGCTCGCCCATCACAGTGTGTCTGCTCGTAGTGGCGTATTGCCGCTCCAAGCAGGCACCTGTAAAGGCAGCATACAGTGGTCCTTCAGCGGAGGATCTGCAGCGTAATACGCGCTGCAGATCCGCTCGTGTGAACGTACGCTATTGGTACGTTCAGATGAGCGGATCCACAGCGCATTTTACTCTGCGGATCTGCCGCTGAAGGACTGCTACCTGGTGCCTTTAGATCTGCTCGGAGCGGCAATACATTACTATGAGCAGACACACTGAAGCGATGTGCGAGTCACCGCATATGCGCGGTATACTCGCACTCATCTCGACTGCTCCACGAGCAAGGCCGAGAGCTGCCGCGATGTGCGAGTATACTGCGCATGCGCGTGGCGACTCGCACACCGCAGTGTGTCTCCTCGTAGCGGCGTATTGCCGCTCCGAGCTGGCACATGTAAAGGCACCATGTAGCTGTCCTTCAGCGGCGGATCCGCAGCATAAAATACGCTGTGGATCTGCTCGTCTGAACGTACCCTTAGGTTTTATTCACACTTACAGTATCCTGTGCAGATTTGATGCTGCAGATGTCAATATAAACTAAATGAATGAACATTGCTTCAAATATGCGCACAATACTGTACACATCGTACTGTAACCTTAGGGTCAGTTCACACGTCCTTCTGTTCTTTTGCTGCAGCGGATTTCGCTACCAATTGAAACCAATAAAAAGCAAAAAATAAGGACGCGTGAACTGACCCTAAGGCCGTTGTTCACACGGCCGAAAATGGGCAGAACATTCCACACATTTGCTTGATTCAGTGGTACTAGGACAGCTCGGAAATGTGCCGCCTTCATAGACGGCAATGCATTTCCAAGCAGATTCCACGGAAACATTGAACGGTTCAATGTCTCTGCGGACGCCAAAATCAGGATTTCTGCCGCAGAAACTGCCACAGTGGAGCAAATCCTATTGAAATCAACGGGACTCCGCTGCAGCTGCGGAACTCTGCTCGTAAATTCTGCCGTGTGAACATAGCCTAAGGGTACGCACACACGTGCATAGTTTGCTGCGTACCCATTGGGTAGCAAAATCAGATGCGGGAAAATACGCAGCAAAATACACACCTGTGAGCAAAATCAGATGCAGAAAATCTGCAGCAAAATATGCCGGTGTGAACGCACCCTAACAAAAGAATCCTGTCATAGGGGAGACATGCAGAGTGCCTTAGAGTTTGTCCCATCTCACAGCATGACATTGGACTCTTCTTTGCACAGGTCCCAAAACATCTCCAGGGGCTGCTTATACCAGTGTTTTCCAAACAGGGTGCCTCCAGCTGTTGCAAAACTATAATTCCCAGCATGCCCGGACAGCCTTTGGCTGTCCGGGCATGCTGGGAGTTGTAGTTTTGCAACAGCTGGAGGCACCCTGGTTGGAAAACACTGACTTATACAGTATGTGCGCCCTGTGAGGTCATCCCACGTCCCTGGTCAGTCTGATCTTGCCAAGGATATACCCTCTGTGCTAAATGTGCATATAGATAGAAGTTGTAAATAGGATGATATGTATGGTGTTGTTTTGACTAGAGATGAGCGAACTTACAGTAAATTCGATTCGTCAAGAACTTCTCGGCTCGGCAGTTGATCACTTTTCCTGCATAAATTATTTCAGCTTTCCGGTGCTCCGGTGGGCTGGAAAAGGTGGATACAGTCCTAGGAGACTCTTTCCTAGGAATGTATCCACCTTTTCCAGCCCACCGGAGCACCTGAAGGCTGAACTAATTTACGCAGGATAAGTCATCAACTGCCGAGCCGAGAAGTTCGTGACGAATCGAATTTACTGTAAGTTCGCTCATCTCTAGTCTTGGCGGTAGATATCGGATATTGTGCATGATGCAGGGGTGTGGAAATTTAATTTAAAAAAAACTACTTGTCCACGGGACTAAAACGGAGCAAAATCTACTAGTCCCTCATGACGATCCACTTGTCCTGGACAATTTTCACTTTTACATTCTCGTTTTTTCCTCCTCACCCTATAATAGCCATAACTACCTACTATAATGATACCTTTTCATTGTTCCATAGCATATGATCCGAAAAAAAAAAAAAAAAAAATATATATATATATATATATATATATATATATAGAAAACAATGGCGCAGCACTCGAAAATTGCAAAAAAGTGTAAAAAATTTTATTCCTTCATGTCAAAATTCAAAGCGACGTTTCAGCTCCTCAATGGAGCTTTTTTCAAGCATGGTGATACAATGAACTATGGGGTTTCTTATACCCCGTGCAATCAATACATTCATCAAACAATTAATAGTGCAAATATCGTATATAATTCGTGAACAATACATAAATACAGTGAGTACAAAGTTATAAGAGTACATAAGTACATAAAAAAGTGCATAATACCCGTTTTATGGGAAGTTAAAAACAATGAGGCTTGAAACTGTACTGCTCCATATTAACAAGCAATTAAATATACAGCTGTATAACATACATAATTACAATATGCATAGAAAAAACAGGATAGATAGCTCACCCGCTCTGTGTTTGAAGATGGCGCCGTTAGCTTGTATACAAATGCACTGCGCCTGCGTGCAATACAGTATTCTAGGGCTTCCGGGACCTGTGATGTGTCATGTGATCAGACATCACATGATCGCTCCTCTGAGCCCAGCGATCACAGTGTAACGCCGGCCACAACACTCACATGGTCTAGGTTACCATAGTAACTAAATAAACAGTGTGGGAGATATAGAGCTACAAACCTATTGGCTGCAAGGCCCCTGGATATATCGCTATGTCTCCAGAGGCATCTTGCTGCACAGTATGTGTGCACACTGTTAACTGTGTGAATGCTGGACTAAATAAAGAATATGTGTTGTGTAAAAAAAAGGAAAAGGTGTTGTGTGAAGTGCTGATTGTGACCAAAACTAATTTACTGTGTACTCTATACTTAAACCACTCTGTGATAAAAATAATTTCTTAGGGACAAAAGATTTTTTATAGTGAAAAAAATAAAGAATAAATAAATAAATAATACTAATAATAATAAAAATACAAAATCACCCAAAAATGATAAAATGTAAGGAAAAAATACAAAATAAACTATAAATGAGTAAATAAAATAAATAAAATTACTCTGGAGGTTGGTAAAATGAGTCGGACCTTCTATATCCAGTGTAACATGGATGCACAGGACATCACAGTCATATCTTCCTAATATATTAGAAACTTTAACTCAAGAAAATAATTCTTCTTTATTCAAAAAAAACTCTTCATGATTTTTTGCCCTGATTTTGAGGGGAACTCCCTGGTAAGTAGAACCACGAGTCCCGGCCCCCCTGAGAGGGTCAAGGACCCATAGTAAACGGGGAGAACTGATGTCAGAGACCCTAGTGAAAAGGCCCCATGACACCCGATCAACCCCCTACAACCTATTCAGGAGTGCGCCCGCTTTTCAGCAGCGCCCTGCCCCTCTTATGGCTTTTCCCTAATAGCAGTTGCGACAGGATGTCCTGGTACCCTGGTCTCCTATGGTCCCCCTATATAACCAACCTCCCAAGGGGGAATAAAGCATAATCCAAAAAAAATAAAAAATAAAAAAATAAAAATAATTAAGAAATAAATAGATAAATAAATAAAATCGTGTGAATGTGCATGTTGCTCAATGTAAATTTTTATTATTATAACTATACAAACAAAATATAAAGGATTGCAGCTATCAGCTCCCACATATAATATTATTAATGCAATTTAGACAGTATTAAACAGAGCGAGTGGCGTCCTCCTTCACATGATATCCACTTAATTTCTTGTATCAAGATCTGCAACAACATCAAGAAATATAAAGATTAGTCATATTATCAAGTATCACCTTTAAATATGCTGAATTCAGGTCAACATTATCCAAGGGCTCAATTGTATGTGCCTTAAACAGCATTAAACTCCACATTAAGGCCATTAGGGCGTAGACAATTCAATTGGTGTATCCACCATAACTCTCTTTTTCGTAATAACGCTAATCTATCCCCCCCTCTTGCTGGGATGGGCACATGATCAATAGCCATAAACCTTAGTTCTCGTTCCCCATGGCCTTCTTCGCAAAAATGCTTTGAAACTGGCAAATCCAATCTGGATTTCCGAATACTATAGCGATGGTTGTTAATTCTCGTTTTGAGGCTCCATGTTGTTTGCCCAACGTAAAGTAACTTACATGGGCAGTACAACACATATATGACCCATGTGGAATCACAGGTGAGAAAATGTTTTAGTGTGTAGGCACGTTGTGTCACGGGATGGACAAAGACAGAACCTTTAACCATTGATGAACAGTTTACACAGGATAAACATGGAAATGAGCCTGATTTCGAGGCTCCAATCGTCATCTGTCTTAATCCACCTCCTGAACCAATATGAGATCTCACTAATCTATCTTTGAGATTTCTCGACCTTCTATAGGACATTAATGGATTAGAAGAGAATTCCTGCACATTTTTGAAGCCGCTTTTCAATATGTGCCAGTGTTTATTTATGATTCTGGAGATTTGTCCGCTGCACACGGAGTAGGTAGAGGTGAAGGGAATCCTAGTTTGTATTCTTTTAGGCCTGGTGACAAGTGTGGATTCTCTTGACATGTGTGACACTGTCTGTTTGTGTTTATCCACTATCCTCTTGGGATAGCCCCTATGCAAAAAGTCAGTAGTCATTTGTTTTAGTGACTGTTCCAATGCCGTATCGTCTTCAATCACCCTTCTCGCACGTAACATCTGACTGTACGGCAGGGACTCTATCATTCTGCGTGGATGACAACTAGTATAATGTAACAGTGTATTCTTGTCAGTTGGTTTGGAATAGAGATACGTATGTAATGTTCCTCTCTCATTGGTGACTAAAACATCTAGGAAACTCACACTCTCTGTGGACTGTACCATGGTGAACTGGATATTTAAGTCAATCGTGTTCAAAAATTGATGAAAAAGGTTGAGCTCATCCAAAGAGCCTTTCCATAGGAGGAAGATGTCGTCTATAAATCGCCACCACCCCAGACAATGTCTGAAGTGGTGGGATGAATAGACGACACCCTCCTCCATGGCTGTGACGTACAGGTTCGCATACATGGGCGCCACATTCGTCCCCATGGCGGTCCCAGTTAACTGTAAAAAAAATTGATCATCAAACAAAAAATAATTTTGTGTCAATATCAAAAAAAGTAGCTGTAACACAAAATCAGGGCAAAAAATCATGAAGAGTTTTTTTTGAATAAAGAAGAATTATTTTCTTGAGTTAAAGTTTCTAATATATTAGGAAGATATGACTGTGATGTCCTGTGCATCCATGTTACACTGGATATAGAAGGTCCGACTCATTTTACCAACCTCCAGAGTAATTTTATTTATTTTATTTACTCATTTATAGTTTATTTTGTATTTTTTCCTTACATTTTATCATTTTTGGGTGATTTTGTATTTTTATTATTATTAGTATTATTTATTTATTTATTCTTTATTTTTTTCACTATAAAAAATCTTTTGTCCCTAAGAAATTATTTTTATCACAGAGTGGTTTAAGTATAGAGTACACAGTAAATTAGTTTTGGTCACAATCAGCACTTCACACAACACCTTTTCCTTTTTTTTACACAACACATATTCTTTATTTAGTCCAGCATTCACACAGTTAACAGTGTGCACACATACTGTGCAGCAAGATGCCTCTGGAGACATAGCGATATATCCAGGGGCCTTGCAGCCAATAGGTTTGTAGCTCTATATCTCCCACACTGTTTATTTAGTTACTATGGTAACCTAGACCATGTGAGTGTTGTGGCCGGCGTTACACTGTGATCGCTGGGCTCAGAGGAGCGATCATGTGATGTCTGATCACATGACACATCACAGGTCCCGGAAGCCCTAGAATACTGTATTGCACGCAGGCGCAGTGCATTTGTATACAAGCTAACGGCGCCATCTTCAAACACAGAGCGGGTGAGCTATCTATCCTGTTTTTTCTATGCATATTGTAATTATGTATGTTATACAGCTGTATATTTAATTGCTTGTTAATATGGAGCAGTACAGTTTCAAGCCTCATTGTTTTTAACTTCCCATAAAACGGGTATTATGCACTTTTTTATGTACTTATGTACTCTTATAACTTTGTACTCACTGTATTTATGTATTGTTCACGAATTATATACGATATTTGCACTATTAATTGTTTGATGAATGTATTGATTGCACGGGGTATAAGAAACCCCATAGTTCATTGTATCACCATGCTTGAAAAAAGCTCCATTGAGGAGCTGAAACGTCGCTTTGAATTTTGACATGAAGGAATAAAATTTTTTACACTTTTTTGCAATTTTCGAGTGCTGCGCCATTGTTTTCTATTACATGGACTTTGATCGAGTCAGGGCGCTGGCACCGGACATCTAATGGTGAAGTAGTGCTGCATTGTTTTTGAATATATATATATATATATATATATATATTAGGTGAAGTGAAATTGAAATAGTAAAAGCTAATTTTGCAAATGTGGTGGTTTTCTTTTCTACACCATTTACCTTGTGGTTGAGCGAACATGTTATTTTGATACTTTAGACCGGCCTGATTACAGCGATACCAGATTTGTTTAGTTTCCATCATGTTTTACAAATGAAAACAAAAATTCAGAACTTTTTCCAATTTTTTTTTCATTGCCATTTTCTGACCCTTGTAGCTTTTCCTAACCCCCCCCCCCCCCACTGCATACCGGGCTGTATGAGGGCAATTTTTTTGCGCCGTAATCTGTTTTTTGTATCGGTACCATATTGGTAATGATCTGACTTTTTAATCGCTTTTACCTTTTTTTCTGGGATATTATAAAAATTGCAATTCTGTGGTTTGGTATTTTTTTTTTTTCCACATTTACGTCATTTACCGTAGGGGATACATAATGTTATATTTTAATAGTTCATACAATTACGCATGAAGCGATACCAAATATGTTTCTTTTTATTATGTTTACATGTTTTTATATAGGAAAAGGGGATGAACTTTTAATATGGACGAGGTTAATGTATGTCTTTTAAACTTTTATTAAAACTTTTTTTTTTTACACTTTATTATTCCCCAAAGGGACTTTTAGGAGGAATCATTAGGTTCCTCGTACAGATCAATAGAGTTCTATTGAACTCCATTGATCTGTGTGCTCTGCGATCCGTTGATAGAGCCTAGTCCAGCCAGGATCTATCAATGACAGAGCCCTCTGGCTACTTCTATAGTGGATCGCCCCCGCGTGATCGCGCTGCGGGGGGTGATCCACCCCACTAGCCCACCAGGGAGCATTCACATGTCCCCTTTAGATGCCGCTGTCAGCTTTGACAGCTGCGATCTAAAGGGTTAATAGCCAGCCGTGGGGATCGCTGCATGCTGGCTATTAGCGGCGGCCCCCAGCTACTGAAAACTGCTGGGGGCTGCAGAGTATGGAGCGGGCATGAGTCCGGAGTCCGCTCCATACACCCCTCTGAGCGCCGCCGTGCTTGTAAGGGGCTTTCAGGTCCGGCCCTACTTGCTCGAAGCAGAGCTAAGGGCATGAAAAATTCCCCTGCCCGGAGCCCGGAACTGCATGTTCCGGGCGTCGGGTGATAGGAATTCCACATCTTGATGGATTCATGATGTAAGCTAAAGCAAGGGTTTAATAAGGAATAAGGAATAGTTGTGTATTGCCAATAAACTTTATGCAATAATATATATACATATTGCCACGGGCTGGATGACTTATCTTTGTCTAGATGTTACTATCTGTAGTAAAAAAGGAAGTTAACAAATATTGATACTGTCAGTTTCAATATACAAAAGAAGATTGTCACGCCTGGCTGCCAGATGCCCTGACGAATTAAGCACCAAAAAAATCTGTAGTAATAGTGTGTACTATGCCTCCCTACATTTCATGACATTTTTCATTTTAGGAGGGGGAACCAGAGCTTGACTGTTTGCCAGCAGTGCTTACACCTGGAATACTCTTTCCTTACTTCTCTGGCCAGTCACAGCTATGCCATCCAATGACATAAGGGCAATTTATCATTGTCTATGTAAATTAAGTTATTTTTACCACTGTTTACCTGGGTGCACCCCATGTGTACTTCCCTTATATTGTACATATAGGTGTACATTCGTCATAAATAGCAAAGTAGCTCAGAAGTTTCTAAGGCTGGTTCACTCAAATTCTGTTCTGCAAAGCTTGCTGTGGAATTTTTGCAGTTTTGCGGAATTCGAGAAGAATTTCGGCAGTATTTCTGTGTGCTTCTGTGAGCCCAATTGAGTTCAATGGGATTCCGCCCGGAGTTCTGAAAAATTTAATGACAGGGCTTATATTTTTGCAGAATTCTGAAAGCAGAATTTTTGCAGTGGAACTTCCGCAGAGTAATCCCCATTCAATTCAATGTGCAGTAAATGTTGCAGAATTTCCAAGCAGAATTTTTCTGCAAAGACATTCTGCCATGTGAACATAGCATACGTGTGTAGGATAGTGTAAGAATGCAAAAAAAATTGAGTGCGCAAATTTTTTTTTTTTTAACATTTTAAAAAGTCACAGTTAATGTCACCACTGCAGAAGGCTAAACATGCCACACTACATTCAAGTTATCTTGAGTCTAAATGATTTGTTCAAAAATGTTGTGACTTTTCACTCCACAAAAAATTTGCTATTTTTTTTAACATGAAAAATAAACAAGGCAAAACCCAATTATAAATTTCCCCCATAATGTTGGAGAAAGTGCACTAGACAGAACAGATGAGTACTGTGCTAGGGAATTAAAGTACAGATCTATAGATGGCATGTGGGGGCAAAAGGAGGTTGTTGATAAAGCAACAGGATCATTGCAAGAAAAGGGTTATATCACAAAAGAAGCCTTGGTCCAAGCAGTAACCAGCTAAAAATGATGATAACTAAAGTGAGGAAAAAGAGGGGATTACATTCAGGAGGCAGCACTGTGTACAAAGCAAAAAAAATATGTACACTGCTTAAAAAAAAATAAAGGGAACACTTAAACAACACAATGTAACTCCAAGTCAATCACACTTCTGTGAAATCACACTGTCCACCCAGGAAGCAACACTAATTCACAATCAATTTCACATGCTGTTGTGCAAATGGAACAGACAACAGGTGGAAATTATAGGCAATTAACAAGACACCCCCAATAAAGGAGTTGTTCTGCAAGTGGTGCCCACAGACCACTTCTCAGTACCTATGCTCCCTGGCTGATGTTTTGGTCACTTTTGAATGCTGGCGGTGCTTTCACTCTAGTGGTAGTATGAGACGGAGTCTACAACCCACACAAGTGGCTCAGGTAGTGCAGCTCATTCAGGATGGCACATAAATGCGAGCTGTGGCAAGAAGTTTTTCTGTGTCTGTCAGCTTAGTGTCCAGAGCATGGAGGCATTACCAGGAGACAGGCCAGTACATCAGAAGACGTGGAGGAGGCCTTAGGAGGGCAACAACCCTGCAGCAGGACCGCTACCTCCCCTTTTGTGCAAGGAGGAGCAGAAGGAGCACTGCCAGAGCCCTGCAAAATGATCTCCAGCAGGCCACAAATGTGCATGTGTCCACTCAAACGCTCAGAAACAGACTCCATGAGGGTGGTATTAGAGCCCGACGTCCACAAATGGGGGCTGTGCTTACAGCTCAACACTGTGCAGGATGTTTGGCATTTGCCAGAGAACACCAAGTTTGGCAAATTCGCCACTGGTGCCCTGTGCTCTTCACACATGACAGCAGGTTCACACTGAGCACATGTGACAGAGACTGGAGACGCTGTGGAGAATGTTCTGCTGCCTACGACATCCTCCAGCATGACTGTCTTGGTGGTTGGTCAGTAATGGTGTGGGGTTGGCATTTCTTTGGGGGGCCGCACAGCCCTCCAGGTGCTTGCCAGAGGTAGCCTGTCTGCCATTAGGTACCGAGATGAGATCCTCAGACCCCTTGTTAGACCATATGCTGGTGCGGTTGGCCCTGGGTTTCTCCAAATGCAATATTTTGCTAGACCTCATGTGGCTGGAGTGTGTCAGCAGTTCCTGCAAGAGGAAGGCATTGATGCTATGGACTGGCCCGCCCGTTCCCCAGACCTGAATCCGATTGAGCACATCTGGGACATCATGTCTCGCTCCATCCACCACAGACTGTCCAGGAGTTGGCGGATGCTTTAGTCCAGATGGTCCCTCAGGAGACCATCCGCCACCTCATCAGGAGCATGCCCAGGCATTGTAGGTAGGTCATACGGGCACTTGGAGGCCACACACACTACTGAGCCTCATTGTGACTTGTTTTAAGGACATTACATAAAGTTGGATCAGCCTGTAGTGGGGTTTTCCACTTTTATTTTGAGTGTGACTCCATATCCAGACCTCCATGGGTTGATAAATTTGATTTCCATTGATAATTTTTGTGTGATTTTGTTGTCATCACATTCAACTATGTAAAGTCGAAAGTATTTCATACAATTAGTTCATTCATTCAGATCTAGGATGTGTTATCTTAGTGTTTATTTTTTATCTTAATTTTTTCGAGCAGTGTAATTACACAAGAGACAGCTGCCCAGGACTTTATGGGTGGTTGGAGAAAGGGAAGTCTTCATTTGTTTTCCAAAGTGTGGACTCTCTAGAGGAGGCAGACTGGTTTATCTGGCATTCACATGGTCCAGGCTCTCTCCTGCACTAGCTTAGCCCTGCCCCACTACCTGTGTTACATCTTGGTTTGTCTACTGGTAGAGACAGAATTTTCCTGATAACAGATAGTGGACAATAGTTTCCAAGAAAGTGAGATACCTAAAGGCCAAAACGTTAGGGCTTTTTTTTTTTCTGGGGTAAGGAGTAATTTCTACTAAATAAATTGATTTATAAATATGTTAGAAATCACATAGGCTTTCACATGGAGGATAGTTGCTTAAATCAACAGTGACCATTTAAGATGAGAAATTCTATGGCACTCAAAATTTTTGCTGTTCAATTTTTTTAGAATATCAATTCAGCCAATTACAGCCATGGTTTTGTTTGTTATGACATTAAATATACTGCTTTTAAAGTATTCCTGCCTAGACATGTCAATAGTTTTCATCGGTCAGGGTCTCAGTTCTGACATCTCCACAGATCAGGAGAACGAACAGAAAGAAGCATGCGGATGGCCCCATGTACTTATAATGGGGCTGGAGAAAGGGATACTGGATGTTTTTGTTCTCCTGAAATTTTTTTTGACAGTATTTGGGGTAGATACACTAGTCTAGACTATATAATCTACTGTGCGTCCAGAGTTTCAACCTCAGATATTGTCTGAGGGAAATAAAACATATGTTGTGTGAATTGCTGTATTTCTATTGTACTAGGAGACAGCCATAACTGTAATTGACTGATAATGATGCCTCATGTTTCCTAATTGACCAGCAGCAATAAAGAGTAGCATGGAATTTATTGTCTTACATGGTCACTGGACAGGGGTAGATATCAGTTTCAAAAGAACAGTCCTGTTGTATCCTATTTCTAAAAGATAAACAGTTCTGGTGGAACCTACTCCTGGCCATGCTGTGTTACGTAGCAGCCATTCCTATAATACATGGATGTGCCCAGTTGACCACAGCAAGAGCCCCCTCTAGCTTATATAGAGTGGTCTTGAGTGAGGGTCCTCACTACATATTATGGGACTAAGGAGAAGAGATAAGCAGCACCACTAATGTCTAATTGGGCTGGGGCATTAGCACAGGAGTGGGACTAGTCCTTACATAAAGTCATCCAGAGGTGCTAGGAAGAACCAAGGATAAACTTCAGCAAATAGTATACAAAGACACAATTCGTTATCCTGCACTCACCGCTAGGATTGCGAATCGAAGGTCCTACGTAGAGTGACCAGCGGACCTGGCTTTCAGATGTGCGTGGGATGCTCAGAGGCAAAACTGCCAGAGGCAAAACTGCCGGTAGTCGCCTCTGAGTGCCCCATGCTCGTCTGGCAGTCAGGTCCGCCAGTCACTCAATGTCCAGAGCTTTGAGTCGCAATCCTAGCGGTGAGTACAGGATACCAAATTGTGAATTTGTATACTATCCTCTCTCCATAATGCTTATATGCCCTAATAGAGGATATAGATTTCATATCCTACTTGATTGTTCTTACTTTGAAATACAGAAGCAGTTGAGAACCTACCATAACCACACCAAACCAATGTATAAACAACTAAACGGACAAGAACCAGAGGTGTTTAAATGTTACCGCATTACTGTAATATATCCGTGTAAATATGGGTTTCGCTAGTGCTGGGAACCGGCATGAGTGCTGTGGGAGGACTGTAATAAAGAGCTGAGGAAGTTCTGGGAAGTGTAGTACTACTGAGCGCTGCTCATCAATAAAATAGTGTTTCTGACATGGTAGGGTAGAGGACTACAGAACTAGGGCAAACATCCAAGCAATGCTATATGATTACCTAACGTTGTAGTACCTCTTCAATATGGCACATTGTACATTACTGCTCCTCCTTCCTTTAAAACACAGGTGAGTATGGCTTCCTGTTTATTTTTACGGCACCCAAAGGCATTTACAAAAAAAAACTAAAAAAAACTTGTAAGTCCTACAAACCCAGTCTAAAGCAAATAACGTCAACTGAAACGAAGCGCTATAACACTATTATTCTTCCATCTACAGAGCCATATGGGGGCTTGGTTTTTCCCTCAAACTTTTCATATTAATGCGTCCCTGTCATTTCGGAAAATATGTTGTCCATACATGTCAAAAATTTAGATTGTCACTAATAGCTGAGTGAAGTACCAGGCAGCAATCTTCACTCCCCAACCGGCAACTAGGTCCAACTCATTCATCGCATTACTGATTCTCAGTCTATGGTGAGGTGTGCACTTCACTCAGCTGTTACTGGCAGTCACAAGCTCTGCTCTCTGTGCGCTCACTTGTTGCTGTCATTAGCATAACGATGATGAAAGATGGGGCAGATGGAGAATATGGAGAAGGCAGGAGAGCTGGACGAGTCGGCTCCCTGCCTCCAACGTACGCTGGAGAGCTATGTAGCTGAAGATTACAGTGCCAGTACTCTGCATATACTGAACGGATTTAGGTAAGTGACCCCTCTTTGTAAAGCTGTTCTACACCCAGAAGCGGCGTCAGTTTCATCCTCATTCCCGCGGCCAGCAGTGAAGTGTGAGAATGCACGAAGGCATGAGGGTGAATGAGGCTGAAACTGTAAACTGTACTCTGAAAACGGCGCATGCACCGTGGCGAAAACCTGCCACAAGAGCAGGGACGGAGGCCATGCATATTGATGAGCTGGGCGGAGTGCCTGCCCGGCAGAAGATCACGTGGGTTGCCCAGAGCTCCGGTCCTAACTCCACCCATGCCCGAGGGACCTCATTTACATAAAAAGAAAAACAGTCATAACGGCGCAACTGCTGGGCCATTCGGGGCATTGTAAGTATCATTTTTGATCAGTATCACCTGCACTACAAGCCTGTATGACAGGTTAGTGCGGGTGATACAGATTTCCTTTAATGGCTTGCAAAATCAGCTGCACAAATTATGCAGCAGATCCTGTACGGTGTGAACGTGCCCTAAGGATATATTCACATGCAGATTTGTGGAAGAAATTTCTGCAACTGTCTCATTCGTCTGAGATTGCAAACACAGCAGAAACAAGCCTGTTCAGATGTACAGACTGTATTTTCAGTCAAACAATAATAATCCAGCGATTGACCATTTATATAACATCTTGGTGTAACATTTTTGGCTCTGCAGCATCTACATACAATTTGTAATGACAGCAGTGAAACTCCTTACGGCTGCCATTTTTGGGGTGCACTGTCTAGGATCCATAATGAATTAGAAAAGTGTTGTTTATACCCCTTGTTCTGTTATAGTTTACATGTAGAATATATGTACAGTGATCCCTCAACTTACAATGGCCTCAACATACAATAGTTTCAACATACAATGGTCTTTTCTGGACCATTGTAAGTTGAAACCAGACTCAACATACAATGTACGGACAGTCCAGATCTGTGAAATGTGTCAATGGCCGGAAGAACCGACCAATCAGAATGGGCATTCACTGGTAAAACCCCAGTGAAGTGTATGCATGGACTGATGTCTGTTAGCGCCCCCTACAGTTCAGAGAGGTATTACATGTTCTGTACCCTTTACCTGTACCCGGGTAACCTGCTCCTTTGGACACCAGGTGAGGGCGACTCCATGTTACTTTTTTAGGACATTGCATGTACTATACAGGACCCCGAAGAAGATCCTGTCCTCTACATAGACCAGTGTTTCCCAAGCAGGATGCCCCCAGCTGTTGCAAAACTACAACTCCCATCATGCCCGGACAGCCTTTGGCTGTCCGGGCATGCTGGGAGTTGTAGTTTTGCAACAGCTGGAGGCTCCCTGCTTGGAAAAGACTGACATAGACAGTGATTTACAGCTCCCAGCAGATCTTTCTTACTTTTATATGTAAGGATTTGCTTATTCTGTATTAGTTATCTACTTATTTTTCTTTCATTTTCACTCTTTCCTATTTTTGGATGACATTTTGGTGCCTTTAGAACCAATTACCAGGTTTGCATAGAGTTATGGTCTCAACATACAATGGTTTCAACATACAATGGTCGTCCTGGAACCAATTAATATTGTAACTTGAGGGACCACTGTGTATATATATATATATATATATATATATATATATATATATATATATATAGTAATGGTATCATGTTCTAGAAAGTTGATAAAAACTACTCCCTTCAAGTTCCAAGCAGTATAGTCTTGAGAAAGGAATTACTAGTCGATCTTATTTTACTTAGCGGAAGAGCGCGATGCGGCAGGTGTAATCACAAATCATTATTTAATCCAGCAGGAAGCGCGATTGCCAAGTTATGCCGGGGATCATGGTATGTTAACTATTGATTTCTCTCACCATCTGCAAACTAGACCTTCTAGAAACAGATCTTAGAAGTTGCACAGGGGTCAGTAATGATTTCTATAAATCCTCATATACAGTCAAAATGGAATCAAATAACTACAACACACGATAAACAACTGTAATAACAGAATACATCGTCAATATATCCGCCACTATTGTGAACAGAACGGGCGCCCCTAAAAAATAAGAAATGACACTGTTAGGCAAACATTTCACACCATCTAAGAACTTGTAAAATTTACCAACAAAAGAAATGATCGAACTTTGTTTAATGCAGAAGTAAGGTAAAAATAAACTCGTGAACGCCTCAATTCAGGGTGTTGCCTTACAAATAACAAACACCATATGCTTTGTGACATGATGAGAAGCACAGCAAACACATTTCACTTGTGAACCGCCGCTAAAGAAAACTGAAAAAAAAAAATAATAATTCCTATATATATATATATATATATATATATATATATATATATATATATATATATATATAATTTATTTATTATATGCATTACTACTATTGTGTGCAAAGCAAATAGCTTGTTTTACTCAGCTTTAATATAGACGCAACAGCCGGAGCCTTCTGTGGATGTTAGTGTTCGCACAGCTGTAACAAGATAAAGTTTCACACAATCATCGTTTTCAACCGCCATATATTACTATATAGCAGCATATAGCGTAAATTTTTTCTGTTATTACACGTTATGGTTCCATTTTCTGCATAAAAAGGCAAACACTCAAAAAGGTATTGTCACCTTTTAGCTTCTTGTCCTGGGGAAGACCTGCAGTTTAAGTTACTATAAGGCTTTGTTTCCCAACCCAGGTGTCTCCAGCTGTTGCAAAGCTACAGCCAGAGGCTGTCCGGGCATGCTGGGAGTTGAATTTTTGCAACAGCTGGAGGCACCCTGTTTGGGAAACACTGCTTCTCTCTCTCTCCGCATACAGCACTGTAGGGGTGCGGTACCAGCCCCGCATAGAGAATGAGCTGGAATATGTAAACCTTTCTTGTTTTTTCTCCAAAATAGTTATAGATATATATATATATTTTTATCTCCGTATTCTATCTTTTACAAAGAGAATTGTAGCCCTAATTTTGAACGTGTCCATATTCATATTGAGAAACCAACCATTGCTTTCCTCATCTAACAATAGAGAACTGAGATCTATACAGCAGATATAGGAGACCTGAGATTTCCACTTAGCACAAGTAAGTTCTGAATATGTTGTCTGTGGTTTTATACAAGATAATAAGTAACACTGCTGTATTATATGTAGGCATCACATTGTGAGAATGACACCGCACAAAGCTCAAATGACATGCTCTGCTATATCTATCTCATATCTATCTATCTCATATCTATCTATATCTCATATCTATCTATCTCGTATCTATCTATCTCCTATCTATCTATCTATCTATCTATCTATCTCATATCTATCTATCTCATATCTATCTATATCTCATATCTATCTATCTCATATCTATCTATCTATCTATCTATCTCCTATCTATCTATCTCATATCTATCTATCTCATATCTATCTATCTCATATCTATCTATCTATCTATCTATCTATCTCATATCTATCTATCTATCTCATATCTATCTATCTATCTCATATCTATCTATATCTCATATCTATCTATCTCATATCTATCTATCTATCTCATATCTATCTATCTATCTATCTCCTATCTCATATCTATCTATCTCATATCTATCTATCTCATATCTATCTATCTCATATCTATCTATCTATCTATCTCATATCTATCTCATATCTATCTATCTCATATCTATCTATCTCATATCTATCTATCTATCTATCTCATATCTATCTATCTATCTATCTAATATCTATCTATCTCATATCTATCTATCTCATATATATGAGATAGATAGATATCTATCTCACACTCACACTGCATCTCAGTGTCTGTCATAGGTTCCCATATAGAAAAGTAATATGTATTGAGTGATATACCTTTTTTTATGTTGCTGTATAGAAAAGCATAGCCGCTCACAGCAATTAAACCCTGACATAATCCACCCATGTAATGGAGGCAGCAATTGCATGATTTTAGGTGTTGGGCCTGTGGATGCGTTTACTGTATATATGGTAAACAGGCACTGAATCGGTGGTGCGAAAAGGGCCTCTACTATCTATTTATCTTTTTATCTCATATCTATCTATATCATATCTATATCATATCTATCTATATATCCATCTATATTTTATCTACCTAATATCTATAATTATCTATCTATATCATATCTATCTATATCATATCTATCTATATATCAATCTATCTACCTAATATCTATAATTATCTATCTATCTATCTATGCTAATCTGTTTCTGATATGGGCCTTGCTTTCTTTTACCAGTCATACAGAATATGTTTCTACTCTGTCCACATAGTCAGGAGATCACATACAGCAGAAGGGTTTAGCTTTGTCCAAACCACTAAAACCACAAGGAAGTTTGAGCGAATGCGAGGGTATATATTTTTAAGCATGTATGAGGTGTATTTTTATTTTATTTTTTTCATTTTAGCTGTTGGTATTTCTACTAATTTCCATTCAATTTAAAGCAGCTAAAATACTACATTTATTACCGCCTACACATCTAAATGCCTTAAGCGGAGACTATAAAGTGATATTTCACCATTCCTATAAATCACTATGGAATGAGTGTAGAGACACTGTAGAGAGAGTTTTTTTTTTTTTTAGTTTTTTGACAAGTTTGCTTTTTGTAATTTTCGTGTATACTTTACCAATTCTGTAAGAAGGTTGTTAGACAGTACTGGGGGTACTTTGTCTATTTTGGTGCCCAGCTAACACCAATGGCATCATGGCAAAGGATCTAAAAAATAGAATTGTTGCTCTACATAAAGATGGCCCAGGCTATAGGAAGATTGGCAACCCTAAAGCTGAACTGCAGTACAGTGGGCAAGACACGCAGCGGTTTCAGAAGACAGGTTCTCACCATGATCGACGAAAGATGTTGAGTGCACGTGCTCAGCATCATATCCAAAGGTTGTCTTTGGAAAATAGACGTACGAGTGCGGACAGCATTACTGCAGAGGTTGAAGGGGTGGGGGGGCAGCTTGTCAGTGCTCAGATCATTAGCCGCAAACTACATCATATTGGTCTTCATGGCTATCGTCCCAGAAGGAAGCCTCTTCTAAAGATGAAGCACAAGAAAGCCTGAAAACAGTTTGGTGAAGACAAGCAGACTAAGGACATAGATTACTGGAACCATTGCAATCATGTCCTGTGTCCGATGAGACCAAGATAATTCTTTTTGGTTCAGATGGTGTGAAGCGTGTTTGATGTTAAACAGGTGAGAAATACAAAGACAAGTGTGTCCTGCCTACAGTCAAGCATGGTGGTGGAGCGTCATGGTCTGGGGCTGTATGAGGGCTGCTGGTACTGGAAGCTACAGATCATTGAGGGAACCATGAATGCCAACATGTGACATACTGACGGAGAGCATGATCCCCTCCTTTGGGACATTATTCACAACATGATACAAACCCCAAACACCTCTAAGACAACCACTGCTAAAGAATCGAAGGGTAAAGGTGATGGACAGGCCAAGCATATCTCCAGACCGTAACCCTATTGAGAATCTGTGGGACATCCTCAAAAGGAAGGTGGGGAGCGCAAGGTCTGTGACATTCACCAGCTCCGTCATGTCATCATGGAGGAATAGAAGAGGACTCTAGGGACAACCTGTGAAGATCTGGGGAACTCCATGGCCAAGAGGCTTAAAGGGGTACTCCGGTGGAAAACTTTTTTTTTTTTTATGAACTGGTGCCAGAAAGTTAAACAGATTTGTAAATTACTTCTATTTAAAAATATCAATCCTTTCAGTACTTACTAGCAGCTGTATGCTACAGAGGAAATTCTTTTCTTTTTAAATTTGTTTTGTCTTTGTCTTGTCCACAGTGCTCTCTGTTGACACCTCTGTCTGTGTCAGGAACTGTCCAGAGCAGCATAAGTTTGCTATGGGGGATTTTCTCCTGCTCTGGACAGTTTCTGATACGGGCATCAGGTGTCAGCAGAGAGCACTGTGGACAAGACAAAATATAAATTAAAAAAGAAATGAATTTCCTCTGTAGCATACAGCTGCTAATAAGTACTGGAAGGATTAAGATTTTTTTAATAGAAGTCATTTACAAATCTGTTTAACTTTCTGGCACCAGTTGATTTAAAACAAAAATGTTTTCCAACGGAGTACCCCTTTAAGGCAGTGCTGTTAAATAATGGTGGTCACACAAAATATTGACACTATGAGCCCAATTTGGACATTTCCACAAGATTTAGACATTAATTTCTGTGAGTTATTTTGACGGTCACAACATTATACACTGTTATACAGGCTGTGCACTAACTACTGTACATTGTAGCAGAGGGTCATTACTTCAGTGTTGTCACACGAAAAGATATGAGAAATGATTTACAAAATATGTGAGCTACTGTATCTATTAAAACAATAGATGTCATTTTCACTAATGCAACAGGTACATATACATATTGGGGGAGATTTATCAAAACCTGTGCAAAGGAACATTTAATCAGATCGCTTCTTTCGTTTTTCAGAGGCCTTTCTTAAAAATCGAAGAAGCGATCTGATTGGTTGCTATGGGCAACTGGTCAACTTTTCCTCTACGTGGGTTTTGATAAATCTCCCCCTTTATGCATATATATTGTACCCTCGAAGAAAAGATGTACAATGACAGGCAACAAATGAAAGACCCCCAACAAAATATATATATATGTGTGTGTGTGTGTATATATATATATATAAATATATCTATAAGTAAATATATATATATATATATATATATATATATATACACATTTATTTATAGATATATATTTATTTTTATATATATATTTATTTTTATTTATATATATATATATATATATTTTATTTTTATTTATTATATTTATGTGTATATATATATATATATATATATAAATATATATCTATAAGTAAATATATATATATACATTTATTTATAGATATATATTTATTTATATATATATCTTTATTTTTATTTATATATATATTTTTATTTATTTATATATATATATATATATTTATTTTTATTTATTATATTTATGTGTATATATATATTTTTTTTATTTTATTTATATATTTATATATATATATTTTTTTTTTAATTATATTTATGTGTGTATATATATATATATATATATAAATATATATCTATAAGTAAATATATACATTTATTTATAGATATATATTTATATATATATTTTTTTTTTATTTTTTATTTATTTTTTTATATATATATATATATATATATATATATATATATATATATTTTTTTTTTTATTATATTTATGTGTGTGTGTATATATATATATATATATATGTATATATATATATATACCGTATATATCCATAAAGTGTAAACTTCCTGGGATGCATATTTTACACAAGCCTTCTTTCCATTGTTTAGACCCCACAATGATTTCACATAGATAAGTATATATGTATACAGAATGCACACATAACATCTATGTTCAATACGTTCTTGTGCACTTATTGTGATAGGCCGTCATGTTGCGGACATATGGCACTACTTACTAGCTGTATGGTAGAGGGACCATTGGGGCTGCCTTAGGTACCAAGGCCTCAGAGTCAAGTTCTGTACCCCCTTCTTTTTATTCCATAGCATGGCCAATTGAATTATATAGGCTAGAGCAGTGTTTCCCAACCAGAGTGCCTCCAGCTGTGGCAAAACTACAACTCCCAGCATCCCCAGACAGCCGAAGGCTGTCTGGGGATGCTGGGAGTTGTAGTTTTGCCACAGTTGGAAAACACTGAGCCAGACACACACTGTTTTGAAACAAATTTACAAATTTTAGTAATATAAGTTGTGATATGGATGTGGACTTTTTGGAGCAGAAAAAAGCAGTGTAAAGCATTGGTGTCAGCTAAAGAAGGAATACTCCAACAAACAGAACTGAAGACCCGAACGAGGCTTGTAATGGAAATCTTCGACGCGATTTCCACTACGTAGATTCTGCAGAAAGCACCTATTATTGAGGTCGTGTAGGTTTTACCGCACTGTCATTTTTAATTTCAATATCCTTTTAAATAAGTTTGCCTGGTTTTTGTTTCATTTTTATTTTATTGTCTTGTATACTGTTTTTTAATATGTAGAAAAATCACTTGAGGGTCTTTTAATGTCTGGCAGGACCAGGAAAAACACATGAGACGTTAGAAATGCGTTTTCATTCGGATCCTGATAGTTTACGGCGAAATGTGAAAAAAGTAATGAGTCACGTGAAACCCAAAGGAGCAGCAGACTATACATTATCAGCAAGGAAATGAAAGGCGGCCATGCTTACTACTGCTATTTTCTTCTCTTTTTGGTTGGTTTACTGACATCTGCATCTACGCATCATTTACAGAATCATTCTTGTATTTTGCACTTTTTATTATTCTCTTTTGATTGTATATATAAATGATATCAGTATAAATGATATCAGTTTCTGGTCTCGTACCAGGCCCATGAGACAACAGTCTGATACTTTTTACCTTCCTCGTATTCGGGGAGCGTTTGCCCAGCGAGTCCATGACACTTTTGTTTTGTATGTGGCCCATATGAAAAGTATTACTTATCTTTTTATTGAAAAAGAACATTTTCTATATTACTCCCAACAGTTTGCAAGACATCCATGATACATGTAAACTGTTTGTATATCTCCCATCTATATCTTTCTCTCTATCTCATATCTATCTATTTCTTTATCGATCTCATATCTATCTCATATCTATCTAACTCATATCTATCTATTTATCTATCTATTTCTTTATCTATCTCATATCTATCTATTATCTATCTATCTCATCTATCTATCTCATATCTATCTATTATCTATCTCATATCTATCTATATCTATCTCGTATCTATTGATTATATATCTCATATTTATCTCATATCTATATATATATATATATTATCTATCTCATATCTATTGATTACCGGTATATATCTCATATCTATCTAATATCTATCTATCTATTATATATCTCATATCTATCTATCTCATATCTATCTATATCTATGTATTATATATCTCATATCTATATCTATCTCGTATCTATTGTTTATTATCTATCTCATATCTATCTCATATCTATTGATTATATATCTCATATCTATCTATCTCATATCTATCTATTATATATCTCATATCTATCTCATATCTTATCTATCTCATATCTATTATATACTGTATCTCATATACATTTCATATCCATTTTCTTGTTCTATCTATCTAATATCTCTCATATCTATCTATCTCATATCTATCTAATATCGCTCATATCTATCTATCTATCTATCTATCTATCTAAATCCAAAGAAGCAACAGCACACAATTGTGTGCTGCTGCTTCTTTGGATTTACTTATTGGGATCCCGACACCAAGGCTCCTACACAGCGTGCACCAGCTACCTGAAGTACTATATTGGTTGTGCTGCTCTCCTGGGATATCTATCTATCTATCTCATATCTATCTATTATCTATCTCATATCTATCTATCTCATATCTATCTATTATCTATCTCATATCTATCTATCTCATATCTATCTATTATCTATCTCATATCTATTGATTATATATCTCATATTTATCTATCTCATATCTATCTATTTTCTATCTCATATCTATTGATTATATATCTCATATCTATCTATATCTATCTTTTATCTATCTCACATCTATCTATCTCATATATATCTATTATATTCTGTATCTCATATAAATTTCATATCTATCTATTTTCTTATTCTATCTATCTAATATCTCTCATATCTATCTATCTATCTATCATCTATCTATATATAAATCTTTCTCAAACTAAGCAATGATATTAAAATATTTTGTAGCCCAGAAGTAATATACGACAGTATGAACATATTACAGTAAAATTAAAAAGCTACCAAATCCAAGGGCTTGCCAGACACTGAACCTGTTTGCACTTGAGTTAGTCCCCCAAACTGATGGGCCTGAAGTTCTATGTCCTCACTGAGTATTTTTGAGAATATTGCTATGATATCTTTTACCGTCATTGTTGCGTCTGTGCGTTGAGTGTTGTAGATGGTGTTGATAGTGATAGTTTTGTTTTCGTTGTTGTGTGAAAAGGTTAATATAGCAATTTTAGGTTTTGATACATAACATATAATTATTTTTGACTAGTCATAACTAACGCCTGCGCACGTTATGTCCTGTCGGTTTGGAATGACATTTATTTGACACACAGAGGAGCGGTACTCACCTGCCCTGCTTCGTGATGATCATCTCTGTCTGATGCTTGTGAAATTTGTCCCATAAGGTGTAGTTGGCCAGGTTTACCTGCACCTTTTCTGACTTTTGGGACCCGGGGCTTGTGGTGCGAGTGAAGGAGTGTGGAAGGGGTAAGGAGTATGATAGATGTCCATCATCTTGGGCATAATCTTCAGCCTCTTCCACGTTATAGTCCTGACTATAGGAGCAGTTGGCGTGGGGTAAGTGGCGGGTATCATGGGCGCAGGGCCCGTATTTGTTCTGCTGGGCCGTTGGCAAATTCTGTAACTCTTCAGCGGTCAGCGTAAGTTTTTCACTTTGAATTCCCACCGGACCTTTTTTTCTCACCGTGCTCTGCACATCTGTCGCACTCGGAATCCTTGTCACGCCTTGTATCTCCGCCGCGCTTCGCATGTCCACTGAGCTCTGCGTTTCGGTCTTCCTCTGTATACCTGTTAGGCAGTGCAGTTCGATGCTCTGCATCCGCAACATATTTGGCATCTTTAAAGTGCTCTGCAGCTCCGGTGTGCCCTGCACGGGGAGCTCTGCTGACAGGCTATGCATCCTAGTTTCTCTATGCATTCTGACACGTAATGCTCCACTGCACCCATGGAACTATCTCAGAGCTTCTCCTTCGGTGTCAGTGTCGCACCAGGTGGATGTCACACTGGGGTCACGTGTGTGTGTGGATGTGTGTGTTGCCAGCCCCTCCTTCTCTTAAATGCATCTGTCACTATCTGCCCATCACTTTGGCACTTGCCACCCAGTCCCTTTAACTTTCACACATTCTTCTACCCTTTAGGGTACGTTCACACATACAGGATCCTGCGCAGATTTGATGCGCTGGATTTGTAACTGCAGATTAGAAGCGGAGCTCAGTCATTTGGTTTACATTGGAATCTGCAGCAGAAAATCCTGTGCACGTGTGAAAGTGCCCGTAAAGAGGGTAGGTTTGTGCCACATCCCTCCGAGATCATTAGTCTCACCACGTGCCTGTCACTAGTTGCCTGCACTGCTGCTTACTGTGTCACCCAGTCATGTGTCTTGGAAACGTCTTACTGTGCCCGCCACTCTTCTCAGTCACTGCCTGTCATCTGGTTCCTGTGTCTCTGCCTTGGAGTCTCCGATATCGAGTGTTAAATCATAGAGGAATAGACTGATCACTGATTGGTTCATGTCACCCCCTTCTGCCTACAGTGTGGCTTGTGCCTTAAAGTCATATACACCGCATCCGTGCAGGCAATGGGGAAAATCTAAATACTTTCAATACATTTTA
>NC_079200.1:32605707-32672433 GCF_029499605.1 Hyla sarda
AGCATATTTATTTTGAAGCGTATGTGTTTGTGATGCAGTGTGCTGCGTGTTCTGCAACATGTGCAGGAAGTAACTCCTCAGATTACCGGCAGCGCTGGGAATCCGCCAGTAACATGAGCAGAGACAGAAGGAGACGTACAGGGTCACTATATAAATATATATACATATTGGAAATCAATACAAATGTTCTTTGATTGGGATATATGGACACACACTTATATACAGTTAGTATGTACAGTATCTCCCATATACAGTGTGGTGTCCCGGTACCGTATTGCATACCGTACCTAGTGTGGTGGTCTCCAAAGTCAGAGTTACTACCCCTAGTCACCTCTCCTCTACTCTAATTCTATAATGTTGATATGTATATATTTAGTGATAATGTATATTTAATATAATGTATAGTGTGCTTACCCTGTTTAGCGTTGCAGGACCTTCGTGTTGAAATCCTCTATGGTATGTTGGAGGACCTTTGGAGGTCCTTGGGTCACATGTTGCCCATAATCCTTTGTAATGGTGATTGACACAGGTATTGGACCAATTAGCACTAGTCCAGCCCCTGCCCATATAAGGGAGCTGTAGCCAATTATCGCTTGGGTTTCTGCTCTCGTGGATGCCGGACTAGCAGGACGGATCTGCGCAACTTGCAAAGACACGCTAGGCCTGAAAACCTACCGGCCTCAGCTGAACTAAACCGTGAGTTCTAAACTACCCCCCCCCCCCGCTAAAGCTAGTGTGACTACTGGACCGCAACTAAATCCAGTGGAACAGCGCATAATACCTTAACCTCTTAAGGACCAAGGACGTTCTTGAACGTCCCCGCACCCTGGGCTTTAAGGACCAAGGACGTTCCAGAACGTCCTGTTGTTTCTCTGGTCTCTGCCGCGCGCCGGGCAGAGATCGGAATGGCATGTCTGCTGTAATCGTTCAGCAGGCATGCCATGCAAATGCCGATGGAGACCCCCCCATGTCGGCAATCGGCGCAAATCGCAAGTGAATTCACACTTGCGATTTGCGTGTTTCCGGGTCATTACGGGTCTATGGTGACCCGGAATATAAGGGGGATCGCGGGTGTCTAAGACACCCACAATCCCCCTGAAGAGATAGGAGTGAGGTGGCAGGGGTGCCACCCCTCCTATCCCTGCTATTGGTGGTCTAGACTCGACCACCAATAGCAGATCGGGGGCGGGGGGGTTAACTTTCGTTTTCCTCGTCCTGCCCACCCACAATAGGCGGGGCAGGACGGGGACCGGCGCCAGAGATCCACTTACCGATCCGGGCAGGCGACGGAGATCGGCGGGCGGCGATGACGTCCGGCTGGATCCGACGGAAGCCGGTGAGTTGCCTAGCAACATCTGCAGGGTACAGTTTGAGACCATTATACAGTGGTCTCTGACTGTAGCCCTCCAGATGTTGCAAAACTACAACTTCCAGCATGCCCAGACAGCTGTTTGGGCATGCTGGGAGATGTAGTTTTGCAACAGCTGGAGGGCTACAGTTTGAGACCGCTATATGGTAGTCTCTGAACTATAGCCCTCCAGATCTTGCAAAACTACAACTCCTAGCATGCCCACACAACTGTTTGCTGTCAGGCCTGCTGGGAATTGTAGTTTTGCAGCATCTGGAGGGCCACAGTTTGCGGTGGTCTCTCTACTGTAGCTCTCCAGATGTTGCAAACCTGCAAATCCCAGCATGCTGGGAATTGTAGTTGCGAACCCTCCAGCTGTTGCAAAAGTACAACTCCCAGCCTGCACGGTCTGTCAGTACATGCTGGGAGTTGTAGTTTTGAAACAGCTGGAGGTTTGCCCCCCCCCCCCATGTGAACGTACAGGGTACATTCACACGGGCAGGCTTACAGTAAGTTTTCTGCTTCAAGTATGAGCCGCGGCAAATTTTTCGCCGCAGTGCAAACTCCTAGCAGGGAACTCACTGTAAACCGCCGCCAGTGTGAATGTACCCTAAAAACACTACAGTACACTAACACATAATAAAGGGTAAAACACTACATATACACCCCCTTACACTGCCCCCCCCCCCCCAATAAAAATTAAAAACATATTGTACGACAGTGTTTCCAAAACGGAGCCTCTAGCTGTTGCAAAACAACAACTCCCAGCATTTCTGGACAGCCACTGACTGTCCAGGCATGCTGAGAGTTAAGCAACAGCTGGAGGCACCCTGTTTGGGAATCACTGGTGTGCAATACCCCTATGTCCACCCCTATGCAATTCCTAATTTAGTCCTCAAATGCGCATGGCGCTCTCACTTTGGAGCCCTGTCGTATTTCAAGGCAACAGTTTAGGGCCACATATGGGGTATCGCCGTACTCGGGAGAAATTGCCTAACTAATTTTGGGGGGCTTTTTCTCCTTTTACCCCTTATGAAAAGGGGAAGTTGGGGTCTACACCAGCATGTTAGTGTAAAGAATTTATTTTTTACAGTAACATGCTGGTGTTGCCCTATACTTTTTATTTTGACAAGAGGTAAAAGGGAAAAAAGCCCCCCAAAATTTGTAATGCAATTTCTCCCGACTACGGAGATACCCCATATGTGGGCGCAAAGTGCTCTGGGGGCGCACAACAAGGCCCAGAAGGAAGAGTGCGCCATGTACATTTGAGGTGATTTGCACAGGGGTGGCTAATTGTTACAGAGGTTTTGACAAACTGCAAAAAATAAAAAATAAATAAAAATAAACACACGTGACCCCATTTCGGAAACTACACCCCTCACGGAATGTAATGAGGGGTGCAGTGAGAATTTACACCCCACTGGTGTCTGACAGATCTTTGGAACAGTGGGCTGTGCAAATTAAAAACTTTGTACAGCCCACTGTTCCAAAGATCTGACAGACACCAGTGGGGGGTAAATGCTCACTGTACCCCTTGTTACATTCCTCAAGGGGTCTAGTTTCCAAAAGGGTATGCCATGTGGGGGTTATTTTGCTGTCCTGGCACCATAGGGGCTTCCTAAATGTGACATGCCCCCAGAGCAAAATTTGCTCTCCAAAAGCTAAATGTGACTCCTTCTCTTCTGAGCATTGTAGTTTGCCCGTAGTGCACTTCAGGTCCACTTATGGGGTACCTTCATACTCAGAAGAGATGAGGTTACAAATTTTGGGGGGTCTTTTCTGCTATTAACCCTTGCAAAAGTCGTGAAACCCCTGTGGGGTATTAAGGCTCACTTTATTCCTTGTTACGTTCCTCAAGGGGTCTTGTTTCCAAAGTGGTATGCCATGTGTTTTTTTTTTTGCTGTCCTGGCACCATAGGGGCTTCCTAAATGCGACATGCCCCCCGAGCCAAATTTGCTCTCAAAAAGCCAAATATGACTCCTTCTCTTCTGAGCATTGTAGTTCGCCCGTAGTGCACTTCAGGTCAACTTATGGGGTACCTCCATACTCAGAAAAGATGGGGTTACAAATTGTGGGGGGTATTTTCTGCTATTAACCCTTGCAAAAATTAGAAATTTTGGGGGAAACACACATTTTAGTGACATTTTTTTTTTTTTCTTTAACATATGCAAAAGTCGTGAAACACCTGTGGGGTATTAAGGCTCACTTAATTCCTAGTTACGTTCCTCAAGGGGTCTAGTTTCCAAAATGGTATGGCATGTGTTTTTTTTTTTTTTTTTTTTTTTTTTTTTTTTTTTGCTGGTCTGGCACCATAGGGGCTTCCTAAATGCAACATGCCCCCCAAAAACCATTTCAGAAAAACGTACTCTCCAAAATCCCCTTTTCGCTTCTAAGCCCTCTAGTACACCCGCCGAACAATTTACATAGACATATAAGGTATGTGCTTACTCGAGAGAAATTGGGCTACAAACATAAGTATGCATTTTCTCCTTTTACCCCTTATAAAAATAAAAAAATTGAGTCTACAAGAACATGCGAGTGTAAAAAAATGAAGATTGTGACTTTTCTCCTTCACTTTGCTGCTATTCCTGTGAAACACCTAAAGGGTTAAAACGCTGACTGAATGTCAATTTGGATACTTTGGTGGGGTGCAGTTTTTATAATGGGGTCATTCGTGGGGAATTTCTAAGATGAAGACCCTTCGAATCCACTTCAAACCTGAACTTGTCCCTGAAAAATAGTGAGTTTGAAAATTTTCTGAAAAATTGGAAAATTGCTGCTGAAATTTGAAGCCGCCCTCTGGTGTCTTCCAAAAGTAAAAACTCGTCAATTTTATGATGCAAACATAAAGTAGACATATTGTATATGTGAATCGAAAAATTGCTGTATCTAAAAGCGTTAATGCAGTACATAGGCCTGAATGGTGATGTCCGGCATTAGCCGTGGGTCCCGGCTGCTAATATCAGCCGGGACCCACTGGGTATAAAACATATTTAGTCACCTGATTGACCTGTACCCACCTATATGGTCTGCAGAACCTGTGTAGAGCTGATATGAACCACTATATGATTATTGTAAATACTGTCACTGTATTTCCTCCTTGTATACTTATATTATTGTTAATATTGGTTTCAGTATACAGGATTGTTTCAGTATACAGGATTGTGTCAGTAACAGTATGATTGTAATATGTATAATGATAATATTCCTTCTTGTATACTGGTATTATTGGTAATATTAGCCTCAGTATACAGGATTTGGTCAATAACAGTATGGTGGTAATATGTATGGTGATAATATTTCTCCTTGTATACTGGTATTATTGGTAATATTGGTCCCAGTATACAGGATATTGTCAGTAACAGTATGATTGTAATATGTATGGTGATAATATTCCTCCTTGTATACTGGTATTATTGGTAATATTGGTTTCAATATACAGGATTTGGTCAGTAACCGGATGATGGTAACATATATGGTTATAATACTCCTCCTTGTATACTGGTGTTATTGGTAATATTGGTCTCAGTATACAGGATCTGGTCAGTAACAGTATGATGTAATTTGTATGGTGATAATATTCCTCTTTGTATACTAGTATTATTGGTAATATTGGTCCCAGTATACAGGATATTGTCTGTAACAGTATGATTGTAATATGTATGGTGATAATATTCCTCCTTGTATACTGGTATTATTGGTAATATTGGTTTAAGTATACAGGATTTTGTCAGTAACAGTATGATTGTTATATGTATGGTGATAATATTCATCCTTGTATACTGGTATTATTGGTAATATTGGTTTTAGTATACAGGATTTTGTCAGTAACAGTATGATGGTAATATGTATGGTTATAATACTCCTCCTTGTATACTGGTGTTATTGATAATATTGGTCTCAGTATACAGAATCTAGTCAGTAACAGTATGATGTAATTTATATGGTGATAATATTCCTCCTTGTTACGCCGAGCGCTCCGGGTCCCCGCTCCTCCCCGGAGCGCTCACAACATCCTCGCATTTGCAGTGCCCCGGTCAGACCTGCTGACCGGGTGCGCTGCAATACCTCTCTCAGCCGGGATGCGATTCGCGATGCGGGAGGCGCCCGCTCGTGATGCGCATCCCGGCTCCCGTACCTGACTCGCTCTCCGTCGGTCTTGTCCCGGCGCGCGCGGCCCCGCACCTTAGGGCGCGCGCGCGCCGGGTCTCTGCAATTTAAAGGGCCACTGCGCCACTGATTGACGCAGCTGGCTTAATTAGTGTGTTCACCTGTGCACTCCCTATTTATACCTCACTTCCCCTGCACTCCCTCGCCGGATCTTGTTGCCATTGTGCCAGTGAAAGCGTTTCCTTGTGTGTTCCTAGCCTGTGTTCCAGACCTCCTGCCATTGCCCCTGACTACGATCCTTGCTGCCTGCCCTGACCTTCTGCTACGTCCGACCTTGCTCTTGTCTACTCCCTTGTACCGCGCCTATCTTCAGCAGTCAGAGAGGTTGAGCCGTTGCTGGTGGATATGACCTGGTTGCTACCGCCTCTGCAAGACCATCCCGCTTTGCGGCGGGCTCTGGTGAATACCAGTAGCAACTTAGAACCGGTCCACCAGCACGGTCCACGCCAATCCCTCTCTGGCACAGAGGATCCACCTCCAGCCAGCCGAATCGTGACACTCCTTGTATACTGGTGGTATTGGTAATATTGGTTTCAGTATACAGGATTTTGTCAGTAACAGTATAATGGTAATATATATGGTTATAATACTCCTCCTTGTATACTGGTATTATTGGTAATATTGGTCTCAGTATACAGGATATGGTCAGTAACGGTATGTTGTAATTTGTATGGTGATATTCCTCACTGTATACTGGTATTATTGGTAATATTGGTCTCAGTATACAGGATCCAGTCAGTAATAATATGATGGGAATATGCATGGTGATAATATTCCTCCCTAAGTACTGATGCGATTTAACCCCTTAAAGGACATCAATTTTTTTTTATTTTTGCACTTTCGTTTTTTTCTTCCTCGCCTTCTAAGAGCCATAATGCTTTCAATTTTCCACCTACAGACCCATATCAGGGCTTGTGTCAATTGTACTATGTAATGACATCACCCATTTTACTCAAAGTCTATGGTGAAACAAAAAAAAAGCATTTGTAGGGCAAAATAAAAACAAACAAACAAAAAATCAAGCTATTTTGCTAATTTTGAGGCATCTGTTTCTATACAGTGCACTTTTTGGTAAACATGACACCTTATCTTTATTCTGTATCTCCATACGATTAAAATAGTACCCATAGTTGACTACTTTAAAAAAAAATTATATCCTTTTGTACGAAAATTTGTACGCTTAAAATTGTCCCCTTCTGACCCCTATAACTCTTTTATTTTTCCATATACAGGGCTATATGATCGGTACCATTTTTGTTTTGATGGAACATTTTGAGCTTTTTATTATCTTTTTTTCCCCTGGTATATCAAGGAATCAAAAATACGCAATTCTGGTATTTTTTTTACATATACGTCATTGTCTGTGCGGTTGAATCAACTTCATATTTTATTGTTTCAACATTTTTGGACGCAGCAATACTATATATGTTTATGTTTACATTATTTTATTTCCAAAATAGAGTTATTCAAACATTTATTAGGGAAGGGGCTTATTCACATTAATGAACTTTTTTTTTTTTTTACTTTTTTTTCAGTATTTTTTAATCCCTTAAGGGGATTATTACATAAAATCTTTAAAATTGCATACACTGAACAATGCTATAGCACAGCATTGATCAGCGTTATTGGCAATCCATTATTGCATGCAGCGTGCATCATATAACAGGTGTGGAACTAGGGCGTACAGGTAAGGTGTTAATAAGTATATGATTTATTTTTAAGTACATATGTTTATGATGGGAAATTGTCTTACCTATGTTTATATATATATGTTATTGTTTTTTTATTCTGTTATATACCCTGTTATACCCAACTATGATTTACCTTTGGCCCCTCCCATTTGTGGCTCAGCCTTCATATGGCCACACCCATGACCAAAGTGGACTGCTTAGTCTAAAATGCCCTGGCCTATTTTCTGTCCCAGTCCGGCCCTGCCCAATACTGTATACAGTCTTCCATGTGTGATCTGACTAGTGATTTGTATAGTGGTAGAATTAGTTTCTCGTTGTCTCTGCCCCTTTTGATGCCCCCATGATTTTTTATTGCCTTTGGATAGGGGATAACATGTCTAGGGGCAGAGTACCCCTTTAAATGCCTTTTTCTCCTAGTACCCTGATACATAAGGCACCAGGACTTACTTTTTTGTTTTGAGCATCATTTTGTCTATAAGGCTCACTTCCTACGCTGCGAATGACGGCTGCTATCAGCAGCCATGAAGTCACAGTCAGTGGTGGACAATGACGATCACACCAATGTCTTCCATTAACCCCTGTAGTGCTCAGCACCACAGCAACATATATGCAGAGGTCTGATTGGTTCCCATGGCAGCTGGAGTCCCCGAGTTCCTCTGTGCTTTCTTTGGCGCAACCTTCTAATAAAATCTGCCTTGGGCAGACTCTACCAGCAGATTGCCGATCACGCTGACTAATGCTAATTCAGCACAGGTAACGGTGTAAATGTAAAAAAAAAAAACATCAAAGGCCAAAAATTTATTTTTTTGGTCACATCATATAAAAAAAAAAATTATAGAAAAGTGAATAAAATAACAGAATAAATATTCTGTGTCAGTGCACTGTGTAAAAATGAACATTCCACCCAAAGTTGGAAATTGCACGAAAAATGCAAAAATGAAAATTGGCCTTGTCCACAAAGGGAACCAAGCGGTGGGGGACACTTTGTAACTTCATATCCTCACTATCCTTGCAGACAGGAACGTCCTCGGGGATGGTGAGGATGAAGATTTTACCATATATAATATGTTGCCACACAATATATATATATATATATATATATATATATATAGTAAGATCTAATGCTTGGTTCCTTTTAAGGGGTTTAGAGGCCTGATTCCCCTAAACAAACTTTCATATTGTGCCCTTTGATATGTCACAGTGATGAAGCAGGTATCCTCCGTCCTCAGTGTCGGAGGGGTCACACGTACCATTTTCTCACTTACAGAACTCAATTCTAAGACATGATGTCGATATAGTACTTAGTAGGTGTTGTGTTGTGGTGTGACACATACACCTCAACGTATATTCATGACCCACTTTTTGTACCCACAATACACACGTTATAATATTGAATGTAATGTCAAATACGGCAAAGAGTTGTGTAATTACATAACATTGACTTAAAACTATTCCTCTTGGTATGTCCATGTGATTTTGCTGGACTGTTAAAAAATTAGGCAGTATAATGCTTCCAGGCAGGGGGGGACTGACAACTTATGGGGCCCCTGGTCAATAGAAGATTATGGGGCCCTTGTTTGCCCATCCATGTGCGAGCCACACCTTTATTAACACCCCGCCCACATACAATATAGTTTATTTTTCCTCCTGTACAGTCCGCTGAGAGTAATAGTACTGTGGTGATAGAAATGTGGTGAAGGCCCCCGCGCTTCTATTGGAATATAATTATTGCTCTGGTAATTGAAGGCCAGAAGGGAGTCCCAATGTGTGATGTACACTTACAGGGGAGGCGGAGTCAGCGCAGCCAGGCACTGCAGGGGCAGGTTTCCTGTAGTGCCTGAAGCTTGGCTGCGCTGACTCCTCCCTCAAGTGTAGGCAGCACAGCAGGGAGTACAGGCTGTAAGTGTATGTTGTTGCGGTACCCCTGTACAATACAGTACGACCTATAAGTTACAGAGATGTGAATTATGAGATGGCACCTCCCCAGCGGGTGACACATGCGGCCGACCAGCCCCACCCCCTGCCTGAGAGTGATAGGAGTGTGCTTACAGCAATCATACTCCTATCACCCTCAGACAGCTGACAAAGCACTGAAGGTGACTGCAGCATAAGACCTATTGTAACATCAAAATAGTAAGTGCAGCTCTGGAGATGACAGGAGTATTAGTTTTTATAAAAGAGAAGAACAATGAGTGCAGCTTCGGAGGTGACAGGAGAATAAGACATGACATAACAGCAGCATAGTGACTGCAGCTGTGGAGATGACTGGAGGATAAGGTATAATGTAACAACGGAATAGCGAGTGCAGCTCTAGAAGTTACTGAGGACAAGACATGATGTAATATCAGAATAGTGGCTGCAGCTCTGGTGGTGACATGAGGACAAGACGTGATGTAACAGCAGAATTGTGACTACAGCTCTAGAGGTGACTAGATTATAAAATATTGTGCAAGAGCAGAATAGTAGCTGCAGCTCTAGATGTGACGCGTGGATATGGCAGGGGCGGACAAACCATGTGTGGGCCCAGCAAGTAAGGGGGCCCACCGCCAGTGGCATAGCTATAGAGGTATCTGTACGCTGGGCCCGGGCCTTGAGAGGGAGCACCTCCGTTAGTGTAACTGTCACTTTAAGAGCAGAGGAGCTGGTGGGAGTAGAAGTGGCCCCGCACAGGCAGGAAGTCAGCTCCAAGCCCTCTGACCTGTCCCTGCATCAGGCCGGGCTTCATCCCCCAATAACTTCATGAGGAACAACTGCCTCAGCTCCTCTTCATCCCCGGCATCATGTGGCCCCTGTCTCGGATTACAGTGCATCCCCGGTGAGTTGAGGGCCATGGGCTGTGTGAACAGTAGGTAACTTTATAAAGATGAGCGGGTTAGGGCTTTGCAAGTTTGTAGTGTTTATCAACAAAACTGCCTACATGTTGCAAGACTACAATTCCCAGCATGCCAGGACAGCCTTTGGCTGTGCATGCTGGGAGTTGCAGTTTTGCAACAGCTGGAGACACACTGGTTGGTAAACACTGTGATATATAGATAGATAGGTAGACTGGGCATAGATCAGTATTTCCCTACCATGGTGCCTCCAGCTGTTGCAAAACTACAGTCCAGACATGCTAGGAGTTGTAGTTTTGCAACAGCTGGAGACACCCTGGTTGGAAAAAGCTGATCTATGTCCTATCTATCTATCCCATATATATCTATCTATCTCATATCTATCTCATATCCATCTATCTATCTGTCTCATATCTATCTATCTCTCATATCTATCTATCTATCTATCTACCTAAATAATAGGAGCAGGGGGTTCATAGAAGCAAGGGGGGGGGGGGAATTGTAATGAAAGCAGGGGGGGGGGGGGGGGTTAATGGAAATGGGTGGGTGTGTGTAATGGAAGCGCAGGGGGAGAGAATGGAAAGAGGGGCAGGATGGGGTGAATGGAACGAGCAGGGGGTTAAGGGAAGTGGGGGTGTATGTGTAATGGAAGCAGGGGGTTAATGGAAGCGGGGAGGGGGGGTTAATGGAAGCAGGGGGGGTTAATGGAAGCAGGGAGGGTAATGGAATGAGGGGCAGGATGGGGTGAATGAAAGAAGCAGGGGGGTTAATGGAAGCGCCGTGGGGGGAATGGAAGCGCAGGGGGGGGCAGGAAGGAGGGGCAGGATGGGGTGAATGGAAGGAGCAGGAGGGGTTAATGGGTGCAGGGGGGTAGTGGAAGCATGGGGGTGAATGGAAGGAGGGGCAGGATGGGGAGAATGGAAGGAGCAGGGGGTAATGGAAGTAATGGAAGTGGGGGGTGAATGGAAGAAAGAGCAGGGGGGTGAATGGAAGCAGTGAGGGGGGGGAATGGAAGCAGTGAGGGGGGGGAATGGAAGCAGTGAGGGGGGGGGAATGGAAGCAGTGAGGGGGGGTAATAGAAGTGGAGGGTGAATGGAAGGAGGGGCAGGATGAGGTGAATGCAAGGAGCAGGGGGTTAATGGAAGCAGGGGGGGTAATGAGAGCGCGGGGGGTTCCTGAACAATAGACATATGGGGGAGGGGGGGGGGCAGGCACATTCTTTGCACAGGGGCCCTCTGCTGTCTGTGTCCGCCCCTAGGATAAGGCATAATGTAACAGCAGAATAGTGAGTGTTGCTCTGTAGGTAACTGGAGGATAAAACATGACTTAAAAGGCCGAAACAATCTGGTTGCTAAGGGCAACTGGTCAACTTTTTCTCTGCACAGTTTTGTTAAATCTCCCCAAAGTCCTTTTCATCTGCATTGAAGGTTGAAAAAAAATCTTCAGCTAACATCTTATTGCCAGATACCACAGGGCACCTTTATGGCATCAGAAGGGAATTTCCAGTAATGTAGCTAGAGAGCAGCTCACGTTTCTACCAATCTCTGTATATACTGGAAGCTGTTATGTGAAATACATTTATTACATTTCATATCACAATTGTGCTAATAAAGATCCAACAGACTTGTATATTACTGGTTTAGGACATCACTTTGCATTAGTAGTACATGCTGACTTTCTTTCTTTTAAGACATTAATTTAAATTCATAGGATATGCAAAAAAAAGTCTGACAGGCGACCCCCACCTATGTGGGCTGTCAATCACGATAAAGGGGCGTGATTACATGCCCCCTCATCATGAAGATGGGACTAGGTAAGTATAGCTCATCGCCCAGGGGACTGCCTACAGGGCCGATGGGGGGGGACACTTTCTAAGAGGCATTCGCCCCCTCTATTCATGTCTATTGGAAGGGGGCGTGATGGCCATTACGCCCCCCATCCATAGACATGAATAAAGGGGGCGTGGTGTGGCATCACAAGGGGGCGTGGCATGACATACCGACCACGGCCTTCTGAACATAATGTTCAGAAGGCCGGATGTCTGAACGGAAATCGCGGGGGGTCCGGGTCCTTATAAGATGTCTAGCAATGCAGTACCCCTTTAATCCTGTTTCCTTATCTCCTATTCGAATGTGACTTTACTAGACAGTAGAGCACAGCAAGCTCAGCTGTTTCTGTATTCAGCTTGTCCCTGGATGCAGTGGACACTTTACAGGGTGTGATAGGGGTTGGGGGACCCCCATTCTGGGGATACAGTTACAAGATGAAGCTTTTGTACTTACCAGGATTTCTGCATTAATTACTAATGTGGTCGGACTTTTCTTTAAGGCCAGGTTCACACGGCCGTTTGCATCCGACCAGTTATGGGTCCATCGGACTCCGAAATAGGGTGGGGTCCTTTGGTGAACCGGTAATTTTACAGGATTTTGCACTATATTTTTCTCTGCTAAACTCCCATCCTTCTGGCTGGATTGCTGACAGAACTCCGAATAGCTGAGTCTGACGACAATGTGAACGAGGCCTAAGTCAACACATTATAACTAAATGAATAACACACAGACTAATGTCTTTTATTGAGCAAATTGAGTAAACATTCACAGTTCAGGAAAATAAAGAAAGTGAACCATTGAATTTGATAACCTGTAGATCCACTTTAGCAGCCATCATCTCCATCAAATGTTTCCTGTAGTTGCAAATAGGATCTGCATCATATTGGACCATTTCTCCCTGCAAATGTGTTTCCATAAGTTAATATTTTTTGGATGCCTTGTGTGCACAGCCTTCTGGTCGTTCCAGGGGTTCACTAGGATATGAAAAAAAGATAGGATAATTAAAATTAAGTGTGAATTCGGGTAGAAAACAGACATGGTCGCACATCTACAATCTTGTATAATGATCTGATTGCTTCTCAGCATAATATCAAAAACTAACAGGTTGTTAGTATACATTTTTGATCAAAAAGTACAAGCCCACTAGCCACGTCAAGGCCACCTATTTAGAGTGGGTCCCTAACGTCCCTAGCATAAAATGTCATGCTGGGAGTTGTAGTTTTGCAACATCTGGAGGTCCGCAGGTTTAACGACCACTGAGAAGGGATTGACAGGCAGAGAGTTCACTCGAGTATAAGCCGAGGGGGGGCGTTTTTAAAAAACTCGGCTTGTGGTGTGGTGCTGTGCGGTGTCCGTTGCTGCCGTGGCGCCGTGTCTGCTGGGGGGGTGGGGGCTTTGGTGCGGCCCATAGACTGGTTTGAGTGGCATTGGGGCCGCTCTGCCGGTGGGTCGTTCCCCCCTGTGGGCATTGGTGTCGCGGCGGTGGTGGTCGCCGCCCGGTGCTGCACCATTTTATGCTAGGGACGTTAGGGACCCACTCTGGATAGGTGGCCTTGACGGGGCGAGTGGGCTTGTACTTTTTGATCAAAAATGTATACTAACAACCTGTTCGTTTTTGATATTGTGCTGAGAAGCAACCAGATCATTATACAAGATTGTAGATGTGCACCATGTCGGTTTTTCTACCCGAATTCACATAAAGAACATTTTTACTAAAGACCTATGTCGAAAATGTAAGTATTTGCACCATATTAAGTACAAAGCAAAAAGCTATGCTTTTCAAAGATGTCCATAGTTTTAATAACACTGTAAATGCACTATGTGAGATATATAGTGTGAGTCGGCCATCTATTGATAAATGTGGTGTGGGTTAAAATAATGCCAGATCCAAGGATGTGTAGGATGTCAGTATTATAAATAGTGACAGCAAGAAGACTACAATTTCGGACCCCAATAAACTAGATTCATGCACATAACTGGTAAATGGAACATTGGGGTGGAGAAAGAGTTTCAGGGAAGATCTGTGTAAATCTATTCAAATAGGTCTTTGTTGCAATTCTTTGTGCTTGAAAAGTTCATGTACATTCCTAAAATGAACATGTTAATTTTTCTTTTGTTTTTATCACTTAGATGTAATATTACCATAATGTGGAAGGAAGATGAAGACACAGCCCTGCACCCCCCATTAAATCATTGCAGTCATGTTATAGAGGTAAATCCAAATGCAAGAACGGCAATCCAGCGTGGGTAAGTAGAAAATCCTGATTTTATTGACTCACGGTAAAAACGGTACAAACAACCAGCAGCTCAGACGCGTTTCAGGCGCATGCGCCTGAAAAGCGTCTGATCTGCTGGTTGTTTGTACCGTTTTTACAGTGAGTCGATAAAATCTGGATTTTCTACTTACCCACGCTGGATTGCCATTCTTGCGTTTGGATTTGTGTGCACCAGGCTGGGTGCGAATGTGTGTCGAGGGTGTACGGGTGGAGCGAGCTGGATTACATTGCCTAAATACTTGCCATGTTATAGAGGTAACCTCCTTCATTATGCCCAGAAGAAGGGCAATACAGCAGCCATGGATTCCCTACAGGTTTCCTCCCCTTTGGAGGTTTTTCCTGTCCTGGGTGTTACTGTACACTGTGAGTGATAGGAGGTTACTACACATACATAAACATACATTATAATAAACTTCACTTTTTTTACCATTCCTTGACTTGTCCGAGTCATTTATTTTATTTTTGTGTCTAAGAAAATAGTGTAATTAAAATGTGGATGACAAGGGGTTTGTTTAAAGTGAACCAAGCTGTAGATTTTACCATACATAATGCTTGGCAACAAGTTATATGTGGTAAAATCTTTATTCTCACCACCCCGGGGAAGTTTTTCCCCCCTGAGATGGTGAGTATATGAAGTTATAAAGTGTCCCTTGCTGCTCCGTAAGTAGTCCCCTGGGCGGGGAGCTCCCTCGGTATGATTGACAGCCCGAGACTGTGCAAAATACACCTGCCCTATTATCTGACCATGATCCACCCCCTTTCTCACAATAAAGACAAAACACATGGTAACCTTCTTGAGTGGACGTCGCCCACAGCTTTATTGAATTGATCTTAACATAAATGTAATACAACCTCCTGTAGGTTGGCGACCAGAGAGGAAGCGCACTGCCATCCGCCGGCATTGGCCGACGGGCAACTCAGCCATCCACCTCCATTATTGCTTGAAAATCAATCCTGCCAAGACAAACAACCACCCAAATACATCCAAGCAGGCAGAGGATCTGGAGAAAGGAGCCGTGCTATTGCCCATGCTTAATGACTGAACACATAGGGGAGAGCTGCCAGCAACCACAAGGAGAGAAGAGGGAGGGGCCTCGGTGTTCCCACGCTCTGTTACACCACCACGCCCACACCGTATTCACCGCAGTGGTGTGCCCTCTGCGACAGGAAACTTTGGGAGGACTGGGGGATAAGCGCTCAGGAACAGGATCAACAGAGCTCAGCGAGGGGGGCGATCAGGAGGGCCCCGGCTCCGTCAGCATGCGGGCCAGGAACCCCGAATCCGCCACGGCCCGCTCCCGGAGAATGCACAGCAGCTCCTCAGTCATAACACAGCCAGAAAGAAGAACACCTGCAGGATACAAAAACTCTTGCTGGATACAACAGGTAAGAGGAAGAGGAAAGCATGGGCTTATATCCCTTACCAGCACCCCCCTTCCTGTACAGACCCACCAACTCACCGGTTAACCCCTTAACCACCAAGGGGGGAACTAACTGAATAAGGCAGGGGGGTAAAGGGCTGAACTACCTGGACTGCTCCTACAACATTCACCCAGTCCATGCCATCTAGCCCTATACAGCCCGATGGCACCCAGTCACCTCTCTGCTCCGTCTGCTTAGGCATCAGAGTGACGACGCGAACCATCAATCACGCCGAGGGGGGCGTCACTACGTCCGGAGCAATAGGATCTGGTAAGTAGCACAGCAATGATTAGTGTAATTGGCACTCCATTACTACAGGCTGCCTGCACCATTGGAGTGCCGATTGGACAGAGAGGAGGCTCTGCCTTTCTCTCAGTTGATCAGGAACCCGCGATTTCGTTGCGGTGGTCCTGATCAACCCACTGAGCTAGCCTGGATGAAGTTTTTCCCATTTTAGATGCTGCAATTAACTTTGACTGCAGCATCTAAAGGGTTAATGCAGGACATCAGCCTCCTCATTGGTTGATGATGCTAAGCTGCCTCTCATTGACACGTATGGGGGCCCCAAGATCCTCTATTGCCCGGTGGCCCCATGAGTTGTCAGTCCACCCCTGCCTTTAATACAGCAGGAAACAGAGGGAGGGTGACCCAAGGGGAAGGGGGCGTTATGTTGGAGGATTTGCTTCAGTTGTTAAAAGCTCAAGGACATCCTGAAACCTTACGAATTCTAGAGGGATGATCCAAGGTTACCAAGCAGATGGATATAATTCCCTTGGTCCATGTTAGTGGCATACTTTATGTCTCTCATCATTCTCCCCACATTCATTTGTTAGGTTACAGGATTTAGTATGTCAAATCAATATGGATCCCTGTGCACATGAAAATGATTGCAATACTCCACAATAGGGGCAAAGGCAAATTAGGGAGGGCATTTTGTGGATCTGTGGTTCAAAAGTGAGAGGTTGGTACTTGTAGAATAGTGCTATTTAGCACATAAACATCACCATTCTGTATTGTTTCTAAACAAACCTTACAAACCTCCTATTTCATAGAATTTACTGTTGCATTGCAAGGAAAACTAGCAGGGGTTAAGTAATTTACAATCCCCTTGTAGTATACTGTACACTAATTGGTAAAAATAATAGATGTCATTTTCTATAATTTTCTACAGCCTACTTGTTCTTCTATATAACCTGCCAATCCAAATCCAGGTGAACACTCTAGAGCAGATGTCTCAAACTCCCGGCCGGAAAGAATCGTTGCAGCCCGGGCGCCGGGCAGGTGATTTCTTCAGGCATTTAGTCCTGCTTTCTGGCAAGCTGCGCTAAATGCTTCACACACGTTGGCACACACTGCTACTGTACCTATATCTCCCTGCTGCAGCCTATAACAAGCCTTCCTGGAGGTGATGTCATCGCATACGCAGCACAGGTGAGGACGTCACCTGATTCGTGCATCCCCGCAAAGAAGGCTCGTTTTAGGCTGCAGCAGGGAGAGGTAAGTACTGTAGCTGTGAAACTTAACTTGCCTAATAAGGGAGGACCTGCTTATCACCAGGGGCTAACCTATCTTCTTAGGGGGCATAATTGTTTAAATAGGAGCCCTACCTGCTGGGGGTAATATCTATCTGAGGGCCTGTACACCTATTGGGAACCTCTACCTGATCATCAGTTGGGGCACCCCAGTAGGTAGAAAGCCCCCCCAGATAGATATTACCCCCATCAGTGATGAGGATCATATCTATCTGGGGCCTCTATACCTACTGGGGAGCCCTACCTGATGAGGGTCATATCTATCTGGGGGCATGATGGGGGCATTATATGTGAGGGGCACATGATGGGGCATTATATATGTGAGGGGTGTATGATGGGGCATTATATATGTGAGGAGTGCATGATGGGGTCATTATATGTGAAGGGCACATGATGGGGCATTATATATGTGAGGGGCGCATGATGGGGACATTATATGTGAGGGGCACATGATAGGAGCATTATGTGAGGGGCGCATGATGGGGCATTATATGTGTGGGGCGCATGATGGGGCATTATATGTGAGGGGCACATGATAGGAGCATTATATGTGAGGGGCGCATGATGGGGCATTATATATGTGAGGGTCACATGATGGGGGCATTATATATGTGAGGGTTACATTATGGGGGCATTATATGTGAGGGGCGCATGATGGGGGCATTATATATGTGAGGGTCGCATGATGGGGGCATTATATATGTGAGGGTCACATGATGGGGCATTATATATGTGAGGGGCGCATGATGGGGGCATTATATGTGAGGGGCGCATGATGGGGGCATTATATGTGAGGGGCGCATGATGGGGCATTATATGTGAGGGTCACATGATGGGGGCATTATATGTGAGGGGCGCATGATGGGGGCATTATATGTGAGGGGGGCATTATATGTGAGGGGCGCATGATGGGGGCATTATATGTGAGGGGCGCATGATGGGGGCATTATATGTGAGGGGCACATGATGGGGGCATTATATGTGAGGGGGGCATTATATGTGAGGGGCGCATGATGGGGGCATTATATGTGAGGGGCACATGAGGGGGGCATTATATATGTGAGGGGCGCATGATGGGGGCATTATATGTGAGGGGCGCATGAGGGGGGCATTATATATGTGAGGGGCGCATGATGGGGGCATTATATGTGAGGGGCGCATGATGGGGCATTATATGTGAGGGGCGCATGATGGGGCATTATATGTGAGGGTCACATGATGGGGGCATTATATGTGAGGGGCGCATGATGGGGGCATTATATGTGAGGGGCGCATGATGGGGGCATTATATGTGAGGGGCACATGATGGGGGCATTATATGTGAGGGGGGCATTATATGTGAGGGGCGCATGATGGGGGCATTATATGTGAGGGGCGCATGAGGGGGGCATTATATATGTGAGGGGCGCATGATGGGGGCATTATATATGTGAGGGTCACATGATGGGGCATTATATATGTGAGGGGCGCATGATGGGGACATTATATGTGAGGGGCGCATGAGGGGGGCATTATATATGTGAGGGGCGCATGATGGGGGCATTATATATGTGAGGGTCACATGATGGGGCATTATATATGTGAGGGGCGCATGATGGGGACATTATATGTGAGGGGCACATGATAGGGACATTATATGTGAGAGGCGCATGATGGGGGCATTATATGTGAGGGGCGCATGATGGGGCATTATATGTGAGGGTCACATGATGGGGGCATTATATGTGAGGGGCGCATGATGGGGGCATTATATGTGAGGGGCGCATGATGGGGGCATTATATGTGAGGGGCGCATGATGGGGGCATTATATGTGAGGGGCGCATGATGGGGGCATTATATGTGAGGGGCGCATGATGGGGGCATTATATGTGAGGGGCGCATGATGGGGGCATTATATATGTGAGGGGCGCATGATGGGGGCATTATATGTGAGGGGCGCATGATGGGGGCATTATATGTGAGGGGCACATGATGGGGACATTATATGTGAGAGGCGCATGATGGGGGCATTATATGTGAGGCCTCACACAGCTGCTACCTCCAGTGGCCCCCAGATAATTTGTGTTTGAGACCCCTGCTGTAGAGACAACACTTTGTCTCGGGCAGTGTGAAGCCCGTTATTTTTGGATCGCGAATAACATGAGAAAAATTTGTGCTTGCACAAATTTTTCTCCCGCTATTCGACGCTAAATAACGGGTCCATCGGGACCCCATCATAGTGAATGGAGTCCATCGGGACCCGTCAACACCCATTGGGACCCATCAGGTAACGAGCCCAATTTCAGCACAAAAAAATTAATAAATAGAGCCTGACGGACCCGTTAGTGACGGGTCCCGACGCCAGTGTGAAAGGAGCCTTACTGATACAAGGGCATATTAGGCACCTATTCCCATTATGATGCAGATCAGACACAATGCTATATAAGGGGAGGTCACACAGGTGCATAAATACTGATGAACGACCATTCACACTCAATTCCGCAAGCGGCAATTCACAAGTGTGAATGGGAGTGCAGATTATCACTTGTTCTTCAGGTAAATTGAGGAGTGGATAATAATCATATAAAACAGCAATATACTCATCTTACCGGTCACCTGCTAATCCCCGGCAGCAACAGTCACGTGTCAGGGCGCCATCACTGGAGCCCAGTCTAGGGGCAGGGGACATGCACTAGGGCGGCAGCAGATTGGTGGATGTACATGGTCACGTGACCCCGGTGAACAGAGACTGGTGGAGGACTGGTGAAGAATCCGCATAGGTGTGAGGCACGGGATCAGTAAGGTAAGTATACTACTTTTTTTTTTTTTTTTATTTCATCCATGTTCAGTGAATATATTGCCTAAATATCACAATCAGCAATATTACCAGAGTTTTGTCAAAAACTTTTATTCCAATTTATGTGCAGGGGCTGGGAAATGAAACTGTTACTAGGTTTTGCCATCGAAAATACCGACAGTTTCTCATGTGCTGAGGTACGTAGGGTGCAAGGCTGAGAATTGAGCATTCCGCTTAGGTACAGCTATTCAGTGACAATCGTGCTGCACACTCTCTTGTGAGCGAGCACTCATATCACCCCCACCATACATCCCACCCCCAGAAAATCAAACAGATCAGAAAGTATGTCAACTCGAGAGCGGCCTTACTCATAGAGGGAGCCGCATGTATGAGACCACAATCCACGCAGGATTAACCCCATTAACCCAAGTGTGTACGTTTAGAAACTCCACTAAATTAGCAAAAATGTGTGTGCTATGGCAGATGTGTGTCCTAGCTACTGAGAATGTGCCTCTGAAAAATATAATTTAAAGAACATTATTAAAGTCCCAGGAAAACTATGTAAAAGAAACATTGTAAGGGTATATGTACACATACAGATTTGATGCTTTAGTTTACATAGAAATCTGAAGATCCTGTACGTGTCAGAGTACCCTAAGAATGGGTTTACATTAAGACTTGCCCTACAAATATACCGTATTTTTCGCCGTATAAGACGCACTTTTTCTTCCCCAAAACTGGGGGTGAAAAGTTGGTGCGTCTTATAAGGCGAATACGCACCTATTGCGGCGGTCCCTGCGGCCATCAACGGCCGGGAGCCGCGGCTAATACAGGATAACACCGATCGCGGTGATGTCCTGTATTAATCCTTCAGACGCGGCGATCAAAGCTGACCGCCGCGTCTGATGCGAAACTAACACTAACCCGGCTGTTCAGTCGGGCTGTTCGGGACCGCCACGGTGAAATCGCGGCGTCCCGAACAGCTTACAGGACACCGGGAGGGACCTTACCTGCCTCCTCGGTGTCTGCTCCGTGCCGGGATCCCCTGCATGGCCGGCGCTCTCCTTCGTCGTCATCACGTCGTCACGCACGCCGTCCCGTCATCCAATAGGAGCGGCCTGCGTAGCGACGTCATGGCGGCAATGGAGAGCGAGGATACCGGGCAGCAGAGACATTCCGGAGCGATGGGGACACCCCGGGGACGTGGCGACAGCGATGTAGATCGACATCCAGGACAGCGGTGACGGGTCCGGAGCGGTGGGGACACGTGAGTATTACCTCCTATACCAGTGGTCTTCAACCTGCGGACCTCCAGATTTTGCAAAACTACAACTCCCAGCATGCCCGGACAGCCAACGGCTGTCCGGGCATGCTGGGAGTTGTAGTTTTGCAACATCTGAAGGTCCGCAGGTTGAAGATCACTGTCCTATACTTTACATTGTATTTGGTTCAGAATCTTTATTTTCTAGATTTTTATCCTATAAAATTAGGTGCGTCTTATTTGCCGGAGCGTCTTATATGCCGGAGCGTCTTATATGCCGGAGCGTCTTATATGCCGGAGCGTCTGATATGCCGGAGCGTCTGATATGCCGGAGCGTCTGATATGCCGGAGCGTCTGATATGCCGGAGCGTCTTATATGCCGGAGCGTCTTATATGCCGGAGGGTCTTATATGCAGGAGCGTCTTATATGCCGGAGGGTCTTATATGCCGGAGCGTCTTATATGCCAGAGCGTCTTATATGCCGTAGGGTCTTATATGCCGGAGCGTTTTATATGCCGGAGCGTCTTATATGCCGGAGGGTCTTATATGTGGGAGCGTCTTATATGCCGGAGGGTCTTATATGCCGGAGCGTCTTATATGCCAGAGTGTCTTATATGCCGGAGCGTCTTATATGCCGGAGCGTCTTATATGCCAGAGCGTCTTATATGCCGTAGGGTCTTATATGCCGTAGGGTCTTATATGCCAGAGCGTCTTATATGCCGTAGGGTCTTATATGCCGGAGCGTCTTATATGCCAGAGCGTCTTATATGCCGTAGGGTCTTATATGCCGGAGCGTCTTATATGCCAGAGCGTCTTATATGCCGTAGGGTCTTATATGCCGGAGCGTCTTATATGCCGGAGGGTCTTATATGCCAGAGCGTCTTATATGCCGGAGCGTCTTATATGCCGGAGCGTCTTATATGACGAAAAATAAGGTAAGTTGGAATCCTATCAAAATGCGATGCCAACATATAAGTGTGCATACTGACATGGCATCATTAACTTAGTGACTACTTTCGCGGCATTTCCCACATGTGGACGTGTATTCACAAGGATTCACTGGGTGCTTTGAGTCCCAGTAAATTGTTAGTTTCAATTTTTTTTGCACCTCTTTATCTTATTATCGGATTCATCCCAAAGCCAATGAAAATGATTCTAATAATTCTATTAGCTTGGATGAATGCAACTGCTGATTATGGGGTTAATAAAGCTGCAACTAATGATTATTCTCATAATAGATTAGTTAGCCGATAATTTTTTTTTTGATTAATCGGATAAAAAAAAAAATGGGATTAGAGGACCAGGAAAGAGTTAATGGAAGAACAATAGTGAAGTTGGGTTTGCACCATGAAGAGCTAACAATGGGAAAAGAGAAGGGACAATACCTACATCTAACAGGGGGGGAAGAAGGGACAGGGGACAATACCAGGGGGAGGGGGGGGGGGGAGAAGGGTCAGGGGACAATACCAGGGGGAGGGGGGGGAAGAGACAGGGGACAATACCAGGGGAAGGGGGGGGGGGAGAAGGGACAGGGGACAATACCAGGGGGGGGGGGGGAGGAGGGTCAGGGGACAATACCAGGGGGAGGGGGGGGGGAAGGGACAGGGGACAATACCAGGGGGAGGGGGGGGGGAGAGAAGGGACAGGGGACAATACCAGGGGGAGGGGGGGGGAGAAGGGACATCGGACAATACCAGGGGGAGGGGGGGGGGGGGTCAGGGAACAATACCAGGGGGAGGGGGGGGGAGAGGGTTCAGGGGACAATACCAGGGGGAGGGGGGGGGAGAAGGTTCAGGGGACAATACCAGGGGGAGGGGGGGGGGGGGTAGAAAAGGGACAGGGCCTGAAGACTTAAAGGGGTTATCCAGGATAAAACTTTTTTTTATATGTCAACTGGCTCCAGAAAGTTAAACAGATTTGTAAATGACTTCTTAAAAAATCTTAATCCTTTCAGTACTTATCAGCTGCTGAAGTTGAGTTGTCCTTTTCTGTCTAAGTGCTCTCTGATGACACCTGTCTCGGGAACTGCCCAGTGTAGAAGCAAATCCCCATAGCAAACCTCTTCTACTCTGTGCAGTTCCCAAGACAAGCAGAGATGTCAGCAGAGAGCACTGTTGCCAGACAGAAAACTACAACTCAACTTCAGCAGCTGATAATTATTGGAAGGATTAAGATTTTTAAATAGAAGTAATCTACAAATCTGTTTAACTTTCTGGAGCCAGTTGATATATAAACATTTTTTTTTCCTGGAATACCCCTATAACAGAGGGAAAAGAGAGGGGACAGCACCTATGGCTAACAGGTGTTACGCCGAGCGCTCCGGGTCCCTGCTCCTCCCCGGAGCGCTCGCAGCGTTCTCCCTTCTGCAGCGCCCCGGTCAGACCCGCTGACCGGGAGCGCTGCACTGACATTCGCGATGGGGATGCGATTCGCATAGCGGGACGCGCCCGCTTGCGAATCGCATCCCAAGCCACTTACCCGTCCCGGTCCCCGGCTGTTATGTTCTGGCACGCGCGGCTCCGCTCTCTAGGGTGCGCGCGCGCCAGCGCTCTAGGATTTAAAGGGCCAGTGCACCAGTGATTGGTGCCTGGCCCAATCAGCCTAATTAGCTTCCACCTGCTCCCTGTGTATATTACCTCACTTCCCCTGCACTTCCTTGTCGGATTTTGTTGCCTTGTGCCAGAGAAAGCGTTAGTGTTGTCCAAAGCCTGTGTTCCAGATCTTCTGCTATCCTCATTGACTACAAACCTTGCCGCCTGCCCCGACCTTCTGCTACGTCTGACCTTGTCTCTGCCTAGTCCTTCTGTCCCACGCCTTCTCAGCAGTCAGCGAGGTTGAGCCGTTGCCGGTGGATACGACCTGGTTGCTACCGCCGCAGCAAGACCATCCCGCTTTGCGGCGGGCTCTGGTGAAAACCAGTAGCAACCCTAGAACCGGTCCACCGACACGGTCCACGCCAATCCCTCTCTGACACAGAGGATCCACATTCAGCCAGCTGAATCCTAACAACAGGTAGGTGGGGGGCAGCAGGGTTAGCAGGGGGAAAAGAGGGAATAGCACTTGAATGGTTAGGACTGGGGGACCAGCGATGTCAGGAATGAAGGCTTCTTGTGAACGAAGGCGGTTCTCATTGATGGTGCTGTCGCCAGCTTCAGAACTCCACTTCAGGCTATGCTATCAGTGCTGGAAGTAGGCCACATAAGTCGCAGGCCAGCAGGGTCTTCAAAAAGGCACCGAAGGGTAGGGGGAGAAAGAGGGGAACAAGTAGGGACAGACTCATTGGCTAAGAGGCAAGAAAAGAGTTAGTGGTAGTAGGTAAACTCTTCGTTGATAGGTCCCGCCCTCTACCGACCGACAAATTCCATAGATTATGGAAATGGTTGACAACGGTTTCTATTATCGATTTATATCAACTATATCAATACATCACTGTAGGCTTTGGCTGTCTGGGCATGCTGGGATTATAGGATGCTGCAATTTTAGTTTTTCTTGCAGTGACCACTCCTTCTAGTAGTCAGACAGTTCTGTGAATGATCATGTAATTTACCACAACGTCCCAGCATGCACGGTTATTATACGATATGGAGCAGGTGATAACTTTACTCTACTACCATACAAACTTTTTGGTACGTAAACATTTCTGTGAATCATAGCACTGAGCTCCCCTCCCCCCCTTGCCACAGGCACGGAGAAACTGAGCCTCGAAACAGATGATATTTGATGACATCACCTCCCACGGTGGAAGCTTAAAAAACCACACAGTCCCCCCTGAAATGAGTAAGAGGTCCAAGCCGCATTTCATGATTATCACGTGATTTCAACACCAGGCACAGTAAATAGGAGAGAGATGATGTCACACAATGAAGATCCCACTACTGTCACCACTTCTGGAACTGCCAGGGGAACGCCCACACATCCTCACTTACGGACACAGAGAAATCCAACGCCACATCATTAACATATCAGCCCCAAAAACGTGCACGGGTATGCCAGTGAGTTCACCTACTGAGCTAGAAAACCAAGTGAAAATAGATTTGTAGGTCAAGGGACATAGGACCCCACCCAGAAAGCATAAGAACAACGAGCAATGTGTAGTAGGCAAACATGTAATGTTATACACAGGACTGAACACATGACACAGATACATTTTATAACCAAAATATGGGAATTTGTTTTGCGCTTTGCTTCGGCGCCATATCCCAATGATTTGCGTAGTCAGCTAGTGTCTCTGTTTGGCTCATTTATCGACCATTTCTGGTTTTTGAACCAGATGGAAAACCACAGCAGACGGCGGTTCTCAGTCCTGTTCAGAAACCAGATACAGTCGGAAAATGAGCCGACCAGAGTCACTAGCTGTCTCCGATCAGCTCATTGATATTAATAGGGGACAGGTCAGATGTGGCAGGGAAACTACATGAGGCGGTCTTTAAAATCCCCCGCCGTATCTTAATCATTCAGTGCTAGGACCGCACGGATATTGGTGGAGATTTATTCAAACCTGTGCAGAGGAAAAGTTACCCAGTTGCTCATAGCAACCAATCAGATCGCTTCTTTCATTTTGCAGAGGCCTTTTTAAAAATGAAAGAAACAATCTGATTGGTTGCTATGGGCAACTGGGCAACTTTTCCTTTGGACAGGTCTTGATAAATCTCCTCTACCGTGTTTCTCCGAAAATAAGACCGGGTCTTATATTCATTTTAGTCACAAAAAACACACTAGGGCTTATTTTCAGGGTAGGGCTTATTTATTTATGGGGGGCTGCAGGAGCGTGGAGGATGGGGGGGCTGTGGGAGTGTGGAGGATGGGGGGCTGTGGAGGATACCGCACCCCCCCCCCCCATCTTCCACACTGCTACAGCTCCCCATCCTCCCACAGCCCTGCATCCTCCACACTCCTGCAGCCCCCATCCTCCACACTGCTACAGCCGCCCCATCCTCCCCTTCCCCTGTCGTCCTCCACACTCCTACAGTGCCCCCGACCCCTCTGCCATAATAAAATACACATTTCATCCCCAGCGGAAACCAGCACTACCCCACCTTCATAGCGTCCGCAACTGAAGCTGCAGCTCTCAGCGGCGAGATCTCCTTCTGCTGCTTAGCAGCCGGGGCAGGGACACGTCTGTGACGTCGGGCGTGCATACGCACGAACGTTTTAAAGCGACAGCGTCCCTGCCCCGGCTCATTTAACTTGCCAAGGGACTAGCCGGAGGGGAAGGGGGGTAGCGTTCCGGTCCGCATTACTGGAAGCCACGGTCCGGATCTGGACCGTGGGCCGCAAGTTGAGTACCCCTGGCTTAGGTCTTATTTTTGAGGTAGGGCTTATATTGCAGCCCACCCCGATAATCCAGCTAGGGCTTATTTTTGGGGTAGGGTGTATTTTTGGGAAAACAGGGTATTGTTATCTTGATAGACGGCAATGTCTGCGGGCCTGTTTCCGCCAGGACGTTGAGCAGGTTCAATGTTCTGGCTGAATCTTTTTATCAGAATTTTCTGATGGAAATTTTTCCCCGAAAATTCTGCAGTGTGAATGGGTTAACGGAAAAGCCAATTCACCTACATTTTACCTTCAAGCAGGGGAATTCCGGTCAGAAATTCCATAGAGTGAACCCAACTTAAAGGGGTTGTGCGCTGCCCTGACTTTCGGAGCTCTGCTCACAGCGTCCGGAAGTTCATTACTCCGAACGCTGTGTGGGGGCTTCCGTGTTCGCGGCCACCGGGCGTGACGTCACGCCCGGCCCCTCGCGACGTCTGGCCCGCCCCCTCGTGATGTCATGCCCGTCCCCTCTACCAAAGTCTATGAGAAGACCCTTCCCATAGACTTTTGTTGAGGGGGCGGGCGAGATGTCACGCCCGACGGCCGCGAACACGGAAGCCCGCACACAGCGTTCGGAGCAATGAACTTCCGGACACTGTGAGCGGAGCTCTGAAAGTCAGGGCAGCGCACAACCCCTTCAAAGGGGTTATCCAGGAATACAAAAACCAGAGCTAATTTCTTTAAAAAACGCTTATTGTCTGTCTCCAAGTTCAGTGTGGTTCTGCAGCTCAGTGCCATTTAGGTGATTGGAGCCAAGTAGTAATACCACACACAACCTGGGGACAGACATGGAGCGGTTATGAAAGAAATTATCTCTGTTTTTCTATTCCTGGATATCCCCTTTAAAAAGGTTGTCCAAGGATCCTCATCACTTGGGCATAGTGAAGAGCAGATACAATGAGCTTTGAGAGGACTGAAAAATATCTTCCTCCATTACATGGTGACCAGCAGCACACGTGGGGTATATCTGTCCCTGTAAACTGGTGGGACAGAAGACATTTTTATTAAAAATTATAATATATAAAAAGAGTGTTGTAATGTCCCTTATAATACCCAGATATATACAGTGATCCCTCAACTTACAATGGCCTCAACATACAACAGTTTCAACATACAATGGACTTTTCTGGACCATTGTAAGTTGAAACCAGACTCAACATACAATGTACAGACAGTCCAGATCTGTGAAACGTGTCAATGAACCGACCAATCAGAATGGGCATTCACTGGTAAAACTCCTGTATTACTGAAGCGTATGCACTGACTGGTATCCGGTAGCACCCCCTACAGTACAGGGAGGTATTACATGTTCTGTACTCTGTACCTGTACCAGGGTTAGCTTCTCCTTTGGACACCAGGTGAGGGCGGCGGCTCCATGTTACTTTTTTAGGACACTGTGTACTGTACAGGACCCTGAAGAAGCTCATGTCCTCTACATAGACCAGTGTTTCCCAAGCAGGGTGCCCCCAGCTGTTGCAAAACTACAACTCCCAGCATGCCCGGACAGCCAAAGGCTGTCCGGGCATGCTGGGAGTTGTAGTTTTGCAACAGCTGGGGGCTCCCTGCTTGGGAAACACTGACATAGACAGTGATTACAGCTCCCAGCAGATCTTTCTTACTGTTATATGTAAGGATTTGCTATATCTATATTAGTTATCTACTTATTATTCTTTAATCCTCACTTTTTCCTATTTCTCGATGACATTTTGGTGCCTTTAGAACCAATTACCAGGTTTCCATAGAGTTCTGGTCTCAACATACAATGGTTTCAACATACAATGGTCGTCCCAGAACCAATTTATATTGTAACTTGAGGGACCACTGTATACAGTATCTAGTACAAGTTCCCTCATCCCATCTCAAGCATATTTTTTCTGACTCTCAATAAGCTTTTCTCAACCTATATCTAGCAGGGGAAGAGGGTAGAGTAACTAGGCAAAACAATCACTTGGTAGAAACATTTGGGGGGGCATCAACCTTATAGACCCAGAGAGGTGTCACCAAGCTTTTCACCTAGCTCGAGTTTTGGATTGGGTTAGAGAACGCCGCACAAATTATGGGTGGACATTAGGGATGCCTTATCACCTCTCTCCTTAAGCCTTTGATACTTCAAAGACTTTTAAGAAAGACCTCTGCCCTCTAACCAAAGCCTTGTAACCTTTGCCCCTTTGTCCCGGTGAGAGACGTTCTATGCCGAGCCCCGGAATCCCTCAGGCTTAGTTGCCCAATGAATCTCAAAATGTCTACGATAACTCTGTCACAGCTCTTGGATGAAGAGTGCTGTGTTTTCTCCGTTGAGCACTACTCTAGATAGCTTCTTTCCAGTTTTTTGTCAATGCCTTTCTTGAAGTCTTCTGTCATGGACATAATTAGGCAAGACAACTTTCAAAAACTGCAATACCACACACAACCTGGGAACCGGTACGGTGCTGGAAGAACATTTTTAAGGGTAGGGTCACACACAGCGCATCTGCAGCGTATTTGACGCTGCAGATGCGCTGCCGGCAGTCACAGAGCGACTGCAAAGGGAGCTCCCTGCTGCTCTATGTGCACGCTCGTAGTGGCGGAGTTCACGCTGGCAGTCACAAGCTGACACACGAAGCAGCACTCTCTGCAGTCGCTCTGTGATTTCTGGCAGCGCATCCGCAGCATCAAATACGCTGTGGATGCACTGTGTGTGACCCTACCTTTAAAGGTGTACTCTGCCCCTAGACATCTTATCCCCAATCCAAAGTATAGGGGATAAGATGTCTGATTGCGGGGGTGCCGCCGCTGAGACCCCTGCTATCTCTGTGCAGAACCCAGCATTCATTTAGACCGCTGGGTGCGGGCGGCAGGGGTCGTGTCACGGCCATGCCCCCTCAATGCAAGTATATGGGAGGGAGCGTGACGTCACAACCTCTGCCGCCTGCTCCAAGCATTCGGAACAAAATGTTCTGAACACTGGGGCAGCGAAGTACCCCTTTAAGGGAGTTGTGCCGTCTGATATTTCTCTTTTATCAAAAACTGTCAAACCCTTTATTTTGCCCATATTAAGCAAAGTGCAGCTTTCAGGGCTGTGTATGACTTGGCTAGAGTCCATAACAATGTGTTAAAGGGGTTCTCCACCATAAGGTGATTTTAGTACCTACCTGGCAGACAGTAATGGACATGCTTAGGAAGGATCTGCGCTTGTCTTGGGGCTAAATGGCTATGTTGTGAGATTATCATAACGCTGTGGCTAACTTTTTGTGAACTGGTATTTCCTGTTTGATTTTTGACTACAAATCCCACAATTCCATTTTCCTCCCTCCCACACATCAGCCACCCACCCATTGAAAAATAAATGAGCTGCATCCATTCAAAAGACCTGTGGTTTTCAATCAGGGTGCCTACAGCTGTAGCATTAGTTGCAGATTGATCCCTCCACTCATTGAAGCAGACAGGCTCCCTGCCATCAGCTGACTAGTGAATGAGGTCTCGGCCACATTGCAAGCTGGGAAAAATCTGAGACAACGGCCATTTTGTATGCTGTTAAAAATAAATATTGGGGTGAAAATCACAGAAGAATTGTGAGAAAAACCGTCACACACAGGTACAGACACTATATTATGAACTACACTAACGTTACAGCCCCTGTAGCATAGTCAAATAAAAAAAAACATTCCTGGAATACCCCTTTAAGTCATAGGCAGACTTGCTTTTTGGTCTGTATTCTCAGTTTCCAAAAATTGGGCAGTTTTCATGCAAAAGAGTGTGAAAAAAAAAAAACATTTCAGTCATAATTACTCTCCCCTCCCCCCCCCCCCTCCAAGCTTCCATCTCATTGTATTGCTGTAACATTTTGCTAAATGGAATTACCAATGGGAACTCAAGGGGGAAAAAAAATCTGGAACTCAATAAAACTCAAATGGCAGCCATTCCCTCTGATCTCCCTATACAAGCCGCTGCCAGACACCACTAGCACTGGCTTATTTCTGTTGTGATCAGTCAGGCCTGTTGATCCTTTTTTCACTGGTCATCATGGAAGAAAATTTGGAAAATTCTGCAGATATATGGCTACATAGGCCCAGATTTATCAAACTGTGTGAGAGTGCATTCACACCGCGTTTTTGCAATACAGTTCCCGTATCAGGTTTTTGATGAAAAACTGATTCCTCAAAACCGGAGGAAACTGTATCAAAACGTGTGTACAAATTTTAACCCGTATACAGTTAAAAACCGTATACGGTTGCATCCGCTTTTTAAGAAAAACCCGTATACGTTTTTAACGTTTCACTCCATCATGAATAAAGTTTCACTTGTTTGTTTGAAATTCCAAGAAAAAAAAACTGTGCAAAGTCAAAAACCGTATGGTGAAAACCGTTTAGAACCGTAAGCACATACAGTTCCCATATTACGGTTCCCATTGACTTCCATGTTTTAACCCCTTAATTACCCAGCCCAAATACACCTTAAGGACCCGGCCATTTTTTGAACATCTGACCACTGTCACTTTAAGCATTAATAACTCTGGGATGCTTTTACCTTTCATTCTGATTCCGAGACAGTTTTTTCGTGACATATTCTACTTTATGTTAGTGGTAAAATTTTGCCAATACTTGTATCATTTCTTGGTGAAAAATTCCAAAATTTTATGCAAAATTTTATGAAAAAATTGAAAATTAGCATTTTTCTAACTTTGAAGCTCTCTGCTTATAAGGAAAATGGACGTTCCAAATAAATTATACATTGATTCACATATACAATATGTCTACTTTATGTTTCCATCATAAAAAAAGACATTAGAGGGCTTCAAAGTTCAGCAGCAATTTTCCAATTTTTCACAAAATTTTCAAAATCGGAATTTTTCAGGGACCAGTTCAGTTTTGAAGTGGATTTGAAGGGCCTTCATATTAGAAATATCCTATAAATGACCCAATTATAAAAACTGCACCCCTCAAAGTATCCAAAATGACATTTAGTAAGTGTGTTAACCCTTTAGGCTAAGTCTCCACTTGGTTTTTTGCACTGCGTTTTTAGGGATAAAATCATGCGCTTTTTGTTGCGTTTTTTTTCGGCGTTTTTTTCATTTGTGTGGAAATTGCACCTTGGCGTTTTTTTTTTTTGGTACCCAAAATTTCTTGGGTACCAAAAATAAAAAGGATGCAGCAGTGATGGAAATTTTTTTATTAAACGCAATGTATATATTTTATAACCCAATTTTTATTATTTTTGTTTCACTTTTTTTTTAAATACATTTTTTTACATTTTTTATGTAGTACTACTACTCCCAGCATGGAACAGACTGTTCGATGCTGGGAGTGATAGTACCTGTACTATAGAAATTTATCGTCCATAATATAGCAGAGAAGCGAGCCGGTCTATACATCGCTCACCTCTCTGCACTATACTCCGGCCACTGATGTCAACAGAAATTCATATTTCCCACCCAGAGCTGTGATTGGCCGGATGGTTTCAGCCAATCACAGCTCTGAGGAAAAGATGAATGAATGAGTGGCCGGCCCGGAGTACAGTGCAGAGCAGGGATGCGAGCGATGTATACAGCCGCTCTGCATCTCTGCTATAAACAGGACGATCACAGAGGGTGTCAGTAGTGACATCCACTGTGATGTGTCCTTAAGCAGGCACTACTACTCCCAACATGGAGCACACTCTGCTCCATGCTGGGAGCTGTAGTACCTGTATTAATAGACAGATCGCAGCGAGTGTAACTTCTGACACCCGCTTCGATCTGTCTATTAGTGCAGGTACTACAGCTCCCAGCATGAGGCAGAGTGTGCTCCATGTTGGGAGTAGTATTACCTGCAGTTAAGGAAAGATCACAGCGGGTATCACTCCTGACACCCGTTGTGAAGCTCCTATATAATGTATAGATGCAGCGGCCGCTCTCCTATGGTCCCCTGCATGGCCGTATATATACACATGTTCCTATTTCTCACAGAGAGCTGTGATTGGCTGGAACCATGTGGCCCATCACAGCTCTGCGGGAAATATGAATAAGTGTAAATATACGTCTGTGCAGGGGACCAGAGAAGAGCGGCCGCCGCATCTATATATTATACAGAAAGATCGCAGCGGGCGATCTGTCTATTATTAGTACAGGTATTACTACTCCCATCATGGAACAGTGTGTTCCATGCTGGGAGTAGTAGTAGTAATAACTAAAAAAAAATTAAAAAATAAAGCAAAAAAGTGAAAAACACACACAATACATTTTTATAATTGTCGGCTACATTTTTATTTCCCCGCACACATAAATTGATCCCTGTTTAAAAAGTAATAGTTTTTTTTCCCCAATAATATACATTTCGTTAGATACTATTTTTTCCTTCACTACTGTATATTTTTGAAAAAAAACATTTTAATGGTACCTTATGAAATTTTATTAAAAACAGCTATCTACATCACTTTTAAAGTCCAAAAAAGATTAAAAACCGCCTGCAAAAACACCAAAGTTAAAATCCACATAGCGTTTTTCTTGGCGTTTTCTCACTCCCATAGACTTCTATTGGAGCAAAACGCCACGATTTTGACAAAAAACGCCGGTTTGAGGGAACTACAGCGTTTTTTTCAAAACGCCAAAGAGCGGGAAAAAACGCAGAAAATTTGAAAAAACGCCAAAAGGATAAAAAAAAAACGCCAAAGTGAAAAAACGCAAAGTGGAATTCGAAATTTGCGATTTCTCATTGACTTACAGCTAACATCTGGCCGCAGCATTTTTTGACCCAAAAAAACACCATGCGGCAGAATTGGCGTTTTTCTTTGCGTTTTGCAAAAAAAAAAAAAAAAAACAAGTGGAGACTTAGCCTTAGGTGTTTCACAGGAATAGCAGCAAATTGAAGGAGAAAATTCAAAATCTTCATTTTTTACACTCACATGTTCTTCTAGACACAGTTTTTGAATTTTTACAAGTAGTAATAGGAGAAAAAGCCCCCAAAATATGTAACCCAATTTCTCTCGAGTAAGGAAATACCTCATGTGTGTATGTCAAGTGTTCGGTGGGTGCAGTAGATGGCTCAGAAGGGAAGGAGCAACAATGGGATTTTGGAGAGGGAATTTTTCTGAAATGGTTTTAGGGGGGCATGTCACATTTAGAAAGCCCCTATGGTGCCAGAACAGCAGAAAACCCCACATGGCATACCATTTTGGAAACTGCACCCCTCAAGGCATGTAACAAGGGGTCCAGTGAGCCTTAACACCCCACAGGTGTTTGACAACTTTTCGTTAAAATCAGATGTGTAAATGGAAAAAAAAAATTTCACTAAAGTGTTTTTTTTCCCCAAATTTACCATTTTTACAAAGGGTAATGGAAGAAAATGCCTCCCCCAAATTTGTAACCCCATCTCTTCTGAGTATGGAAATACCCCATGTTAGGATATAAAATGCTCTGCTGGCGAACTACAATGCTCAGAAGAGAAGGAGTCACATTTGGCTTTTTTAAAGCAACTTTTGCTGAAATGGTTTTTTGGGGGCATGTCGCATTTTGGAAGCCCCTGTGGTGCCAGAACAGCAAAAAATACCCACATGGCATACTATTTTGGAAACTACACCCCTCCAGCTGTTTCAAAACTACAACTCCCAGCATTACTGACAGACCGTGCATGCTGGGAGTTGTACTTTTGCAACAGCTGGAGGCACACTGGTTGGAAAACCTTCAGTTAAGTTCTGTTACCTAACTCAGTATTTTCTAACCAGTCTGCCTCCAGCTGTCGCAAAACTACAACTCCCAGCATGTACTGATCGCCGAAGGGCATGCTGGGAGATGTAGCTATGCAACAGCTGGAGGGATCGCAACTACAATTCCCAGTATGCCGAGACAGCTGTTTGATGTCTGGGCATGCTGGGATTTGCAGTTTTGCAACATCTGGAGGGCTACAGATTATAGACCGCTGCACAGTGATCGCCAAACTGTGGACCTCCAGATGTTGCAAAACTACAAATCCCAACATGCCCAGACAGCAAACAGCTATGTGGGCATGCTAAGAGTTGTAGTTTTGCAAGATCTGGAGGGATATAGTTTAGAGACCACTGTATAGTGGTCTCAAACTGCAGCCCTCCAGCTGTTGCAAAACTACATATTCCAGCATGCCCAAACAGCTGTCTGGGCATGCTGGGAGTTGTAGTTTTGCAACATCTGGAGGGCTAGAGTTTAGAGACCACGATCAATTTACCGGCTTCCGTAGGATCCAGGGAGCCGTCCTCGTCTGACGCACGTCATGCCGTCCCGCCGATCACCGTCGCCGCTGCTGCCCCGCCTATTGTGGGTGGGCAGGACGGTGAAAACGAAAGTTAACCCCCCCCCCCCGCCCCCGATCTGCTATTGGTTGTCGCTTCTGACGATCAATAGCAGACCAATAGCAGAGATAGGAGGGGTGGCACCCCTGCCACCTCACTCCTAACCCTTCAGGGGGATCGTAGGTGTCTTAGACAACCGCAATCCCCCTTATATTCCGGGTCAGCGGGTCACCATAGACCCGTATGACCCAGAATCGGCGCAAATCGCAAGTGTGAATTCACTTGCGATTTGCGCCGATCGCCGACCGGGGGGGTTCTGATGACCCCCCCTGGGCATTTGCGCGGGGTTTCCTGCTGATAGATATCAGCAGTCACCCCAGTCCGAAATTCCCACGGGCATAAGGATACACCCTGGGTCCTTAAGTACCAGGACGTCAAGGCGTATCCATACTCCCTAGGTCCTTAAATGATTAAAAAACGCATATGGTTTAATACAGTTTTTCACCAGACCAAAACACTGTGGTAGGCTACGGTTTTGGGTACGGGAAAAAAAACCTGACAAAACCTTACAGGATGCAAAACGGACACAACCTGATGCATCATTTGGCATAGGGTTTTCAATGGAGAGTCAATGCATACGGTTTTCTATACGGTTCCGTACGGTTTTCACATTGAAAACGTCTACGGGAACTGTATTGCAAAAACGTGGTGCGAATGCACCCTGAGAGAACAAGTGGAGGGATTTTCTTTTCACAGCAACCAATCACAGCTCAGCTAACTGGCTCTGGTAAAGTGAAAGCTGAGCTGTGATTGGTTGCTATGAAAAAATCCCTCCACTTTTTCTCTTACACAGTTTGATAAATCAGGGCCATAGGCCCTGATTTATCAAACTGTGTAAGAGAAAAAGTGGAGGGATTTTCCCATAGCAACCAATCACAGCTCAGCTTTCACTTTACCAGAGCTTTTTTCACCGGGCCAGTCAAGCTCAGTGGGTTCAGTTGTAGCCCATGTTGCCGTTCGGCCCCCTTGAGCCCATACTCCTGCATACAGGGCCGACATAAGTCATTGTGTTCTAAACCTGTTGCCTATGACACAGAACGTGAGGAAACAGTAAAAACCGCACACCACAGCCCCCTCTTCTATGCCCCTGTACTTGCACCACACCATCACTCTCAGAACTCTCCCCTCCCACCCTCTTCTATAGGTACAGACCACATAACACCCACACACACCCCATTCATGATACTTAGGAAATTAACTATTAACACCCCCCTCCTGCACCCCTACAACAAAGTTCAGTTTTGTCCATCTCAGCCTCACCCTTCTGTATTGTCCCATCGCTGACCAGAATTTGAAAGCTTTTCTACATACCTGTTCTTATTGATAGAAACCTATATACGGTATATACCGTATATATATATATATTTTTTTTATACATAGTTACTAAATTAACACAAATCACCGACTTAAAACACGTATTAGAAACTGCAAGGAAATGTGACAATAGAAAATGATTAGAGATGAGCGAACTTGCAGTAAATTCGATTCGTCACGAACTTCTCGGCTCGGCAGTTTATTACTTTTCCTGCATAAATTAGTTCAGCTTTCAGGTGCTCCGGTGGGCTGGAAAAGGTGGATACAGTCCTAGGAGACTCTTTCCTAGGAATGTATCCACCTTTTCCAGCCCACCGGAGCACCGGAAAGCTGAACTAATTTACGCAGGATAAGACATCAACTGCCGAGCCGAGAAGTTTGTGACGAATCGAATTTACTGTAAGTTTGCTCATCTCTAAAAATGATCTATTGTTTAAGACAGTGTTTCCCAACCGGGGTGCCTCCAGGTGTTGCAAAACTACAACGCCCAGCATGCCTGGACAGCAAAAGGCTGTCCAGGCACGCTGGGAGTTGTAATTTTGCAACATCTGGAGGCACCCTGGCCGGGAAACACTGGGGTGCATGCACACCACATTTTTGCTATACAGTTCCCGTATACGGTTTCAAGTTATAAACCATATGGAACCCTATAGAAAACTGTATGCATTGACTTAACATTGTAAACCGTATGTCAAACGCATCATCCGGTTGTCTCCGTTTTGCATCTCATACGGTATTGTCCGGTTTTTTTTCCCGTACCCAAAACCATAGCCTACCACGTTTTTTGGTCCGAGTGAAAAACTGTATTAAACCGAATACATTTTTTTTTTAAACATGGGAATCAATGGGAACCGTACAGAACTGTATGTGCGTACGGTTCCATCAGGTTTTCACCATACGGTTTTTGACTTTGCAGAGTTTTTTTCTTGGAATTTCAATCAAACAAATGAAACTTTATTCATGGAGTGAAAAGTTAAAAATTTATACTTTTTTTCTTAAAAAAACGGATACCACTGGACATCATTTTTCAAACCGTATATGGGTTAAAATTTGTACACACGTTTTGATACAGTTTAGTCCAGTTTTGAGGAATCTGTTTTTCATCGAAAACCTGATATGGGAATTGTACTGCAAAAACGTGGTGTGAATGCACTCTAAGAGTGCGTTCATATGCTAATACTAGCAGCGGGTTTCCTGCTGCGGGAATCCTGCTGCGAGTTACGCTACCATTGATTTAAATGGGTCCACAAAAGTGTCAGATTTGCGGCCTGTCCGCGGACCCATTCAAATGAATGGTAGCGTAACTCGCAGTGGGTTTCACGCAGCGGGAAAACCGCTGCTAGTTACTAGCGTGTGAACACACTCCTTAAGGGTACACTCACACGTGCATATTTGGCTGCAGATTTTCTGTTGCTGATTTTGCTTCCCAATGGGTAGCAAAATCTGCTGCAGAAAATCTGAAGCAAAATATGCATGTATGTTCTAAATAGAGCCTTACCCAGTAAGGCCATGCTCACACAACGTAAAATGTGCAGAATGTCCACCTGGAAAAACCTGGGCGGACATTCCGCACATTTGAATAATCCGGAGGGCGCTAGGAACGCTTAGAAATTTGCCTGAATTGGGAACACCACCGTGTGCAAAGTGGAGCAGAATCCTGTTGAAATCAATGGGACTCTGCTGCAGCGGAATGTCCATGTGGACATTCTGTTGTGTGAATATACCGTAATGCATTCTTTTAACCCCTCTTAAGAACCGGGTTTTTTTTTGTTTTTGCACTTTCATTTTTTCCTCCTTACTTTAAAAAAATGTAAATTTTGCACCTAAAAATCCATATGATGGCTTATTTTTTGCACCACCAATTCTACTTTGTGATGACGAAACAGAAAAAAGAAATCATTATGTGACAAAATGGAAGAAAAAACACCATTTTGTAATTGGGGGCTTCAATTTCTACGCAGTACATTTTTCGGTAAAAATGACACCTTCTATACATTTAAAATTGTCATTTTCTGAACCCTATAAATTTTAAATTTTTCCGCGTACGGGGCAGTATGAAGGCTAATTTTTTGCGCCATGATCTGAAGTTTTTAGCAGTACTATTTTTGTATTGATCGGACTTTGTGATCGCTTTTTATTCATTTTTTCATTATATAAAAAGTGACCAAAAATACACTATTTTGGACTTTTAATTAACGATATATTTTTATCATTCGGACATTTCCGCATGCGACGATACCATATATGTTTATTTTTATTTACACTGGGGGTTTTTTAAATGGGAAAAGGGGGTGATTCAAACTTTTATTAGGGGAGGGGTTAAATGATCTTTATTCACTCTTTTTGCAATGTTATAGCTCCCATAGGGACCTATAACACTGCACACACTGATCTTTTACATTGATCAATGGTTTCTCATAGGAAACCATTGATCAATGATTGATCAATGATCAATTCATGCCTGTATTTCAAGCACTGAGCAGTCATTCGGCAATTGGACACCAGGAGGCAGGTAAGGGGACCCTCCTGCTGTCCTACAGCTGTTCGGGATGCCACGGCAGTACCGAACAGCCCGCTGAGCTAGTTGGGGTAGTTTAGTTTCACTTAAGACGCGGCGATCAACTTTGAACGCCGCGTCTAAAGGGTTAATAGTGAGCGGCACAGCAATTAGTGCCGCGCGCTATTACCCGCGGGTCCCAACCATTGTTAGAGGCTATGATGTGGGGCCACGCCGAGGCACCACGTTATAGAACGGGAGCGGACTCAGGGCGTACAGGTACGCCCTTGGTCCTTAACAGGTTAGAGGTGTACAGTAAAAGGTGACAACAGTAGACGGAAACATTGGATCCTCCACCATTCACAGCAGAGATCAACATCCCCTTCCCTGTAGAATGACCTCGGAAAAGGTCAAAGAAAGTGTCTTCATATAATCTGAATGGGGCAGGTCCTGTCTATGATCTATGGGTCCTGCCGTAAAGCATATTACTTAATGTTTAGGCAAGATGACAGCACTTATATTAATGCCCAAATAATAAAATAAAATAAATAAACAGATTAGAAAAAACAACATGTATCTGGCTCTAATCAGGAAAAACAATCTGTCAGAGTTACACTGTTGGTTAAAAGGGTACTCTGGTGGAAAACAATTTTTTTTTTTAAATCAACTGGCGCCAGAAAGTTAGAGATTTGTAAATTACTTCTATTTAAAAATCTTAATCCTTCCAGTACTTATCAGCCGCTGTATACTACAGAGGAAGTTGTATTTCTTTCTGGAGTTTATTACTGTCTGACCACAGTGATCTCTGCTGACACCTCTGTCCATATCAGGAACTGTCCAGAGCAGAAGAGGTTTGCTATGGGGATTTGATTGTACTCTGGACAGTTCCTGATACGGACAGAGGTGTCAGCAGAGAGCACTGTGGTCAGACAGAAAATAAATTTAAAAAGAAATACAACTTCCTGTGGAGCATACAGCAGCTGATAAGTACTGGAAGGATTAAGATTTTTAAATAGAAGTAATTTACAAATCTGTATAACTTTCTGGCACCAGTTGATTTAAAATAAATTGTTTTCCAGCGGAGTACCCCTTTAAACCTGGTTTGAAGAAAGAGGGGTAGATCGATTCGCACTAAGATCGAGAGAGTGAGCTAAGGAGTAGTGAGTAAGAGCAGGACTTCGATGTGAAGGCCGACCCTGGGGCGCTCAGGACCACGCCTGGGGCGCTCAGGACCAAGCCTGGTTCCTGCGAGGCACCATGATTTAAACGCTGGGTAGTCACCTCGGCCTGACCTTCTTGAAGACCTTCAGAAGACCTGCATCGATATACTTGTCTGCCGGGGGAACAGTTTTCAAGAACCTCTTAGCAGTCTGTAACCTTAGTAAACCTCCGGTCAGATTCGGACCACTTCTTCCACCAGGAACCAACCGGAGTGTCTCGTTGTCACCTCAAGGATGTCAACCTGAACTAGCTTAGGAAACTCACTGCCACTGCACAGGTTAACCATTGTCTAAAGTGATTTCTGCATTTTCTAATAAAGATTTTTTGTACATTGATTGGGTGTGCGCTACATTGTGTACTTCTCCCCTTTTTTTGCTTTGACTATTACATGGTATACACAGTAGCACCCCTATTTACTATTAAGAACTTCTATTGCCACCTGTACCATCTACTGTTGTTCATGATGGAAACGCATCTTGTTAAAGAACTCAATGGGGGAGATTTATCAAAACCTGTGCAAAGGGAAAGTTGTCCAGTTGCCCATAGCAACCAATCAGATCGCTTCTTTCATTTTGCAGAGGCCTTGTTAAAAATGAAAGAAGTGATCTGATTGGTTGCTATGGGCAACTGGGCAACTTTTCCTCTGGACAGGTTTTGATAAATCTCCCCCAATGTATGTAGAAGATCTGTTGCTAAACAGAGTAAAGTTACACGTTGTATCGTACTTCTCTCTTGTTTCGTTTGTCCTCCTTCTGTTGACCCAGCTTAGGCCCCTTTCGCACTGTCGTTGTGCCCCGACTGAAAAAAATGGTCGTTAGGCTCTTTTTTTTTTTTGTTTATGCCATTAAAGGGGTACTCTGCTGCCCCAGCGCTCGCAACATTTTGTTCCAAACACTGGGTGCAGACAGCGGGGGTCATGACGTCACGGTCACGCCCCCTCGTGACGTCATGTCTCCTCAATGCAAGTCAATGGGAGGGGGCGTGGCGGCAGCCACGCCCCCTCCCATAGACTTGCATTGAGGGGACGTGGTGTGACACCACAAGGGGTGTGGTCATGATGTCACGACCCCTGCTGCCCGCACCCAGCGTTCTAAACGAAAGCCGGTTGCTGCACAGAGATCACGGGGGTCCTAGCTGAAGGACCCCCCCCCCACGATCAGACATCTTATCCCCTATCCTTTTGATAGGGGATAAGATGTCTAGGGCGGAGTACCCCTTTAATGTCCGTTATCTGGACAGGGCACAACGGGCAACAATGGGTCCCGACAGATCCCATTTGCTATTTTGGGGTCCGTCATGCGCCATTGTTTTTTAACGGGAGTAGCGGGACAAAAAGACGTTACATTATGTATTTTTTTTCTCCCGCTATTCTCCCGTTTCCCTGAGGGCAGTGTGAAAGAAGCCTTAGTCTGCACCCGCATGACATATAGAGTACCCCCAGAAAACTATCGCCGGGCATGACACTAAAATGTGCAATAATGGACTACTTTAACCCAAACATTGGTGCATCACCACTATTACCGCTACTGCATGTGCCAGGGAGGTGCCCCTAGTGATTACTCGAATAACAACAAACAGGAACTTAATAGAAAAATCACTTTTTATTCATTTTACACAGGACAGGAATAGGCAAAGAACTGTGAGAGCAGCTGAGCGGTCTGCAGAGCAACATCTATCCTCCAGTATGCTGCCCACTGAGCACTGCAGAGCTGTATCCCATGCTGTATACATTACAAACTGCAAGGCAACACGTCACCAAGCACCACTCAGCATCATGTGACAGTGAGCAATGCAGAGCAGTATGTCATACTGAACAAGGCAGAACATCATACTACACCGAGGACTGCAGGGCAGTAAGTCACATGTCATACACTGCAGAGCAATGGACCACAATATACACTGCAGAGCAGTATGTCATACTGAATAATGCAGAACAGCATACCACACAAAGTACCGCAGTGAAATGCAATAACAGCACCTCGGTGCCCTATGCCACACTGACCGATCCTGTACGGTACGTCACCCGGTTGGCATCACAGTGCTGTATGGACTTGGGTATGTTGTCACTAAAAGGAATACAGTACACGGACGAGCAGGGCATTCCACCGCAGCACAGCCCTGCCATACTGGGCACAACACAAAGAAAAGCCATCTGCAGACCACTCCAGCTCACAGTGTTACTGGACCAGACATTAAGGGAAGACATCAGACCATCAGAGCCAAAGAAATACAGACAGTGTTGTGCAGGCTCAGTGTATATATACACACATATATATTGAGATAAACATATAGGCATGTATATGCATACATTACACATAAGTTAGGGGCTGAGGTATAACACGTCAGGGAGAGGTAACTCCCATCAGGAAGCTTTTTTTTTTTTTATTATTTTTTATTTATTTTATATTTTATTTTATTTTTTTACTCCCTGCATGTCAGGGCCTGACCAGAGACACGTTTCTGCATGCGATGGAGATATCTCTTTGCAATGCACTGCAGGCTGGCCTGGCAGTGGGAGGTGCAGAGAGCTGTTAGTCCTTTATAGTAGTCCTTAAAATCCACATTCATTATAGTTCGTTCCCGATACATTTTTTTTTTTTTCGCAAAGTCTTAAGGAGGCCACAGCGGCAACACCTTAGGTGATGAGACTCCCTTGTGTAGATTCAGGTTTTGGTGTTTGAGGGATTTTGCCATGCACATGAATGAAGGAAATGTTACATCCTGGCAGTTACATTAGAAAAGAGATTGGGCACAAGAATCGCCCCCTTTTCACATGGCAGTACAACTGGTGCTAGGTAGGACCCAAAAAAATGGCTGCCTCCCTTGTTTACCTTAAAACGTGACCCAGCTAGTGAAATAGTGATAGGTATTCTCATGCATATAGTTACATCCACATCATAAGGGAGACAGATACATAGAAGAGTGATGTGCTAACATAGTGCAAAGTCAATGATTGCTTACGTATTCCTGCTCAAAGGTCCCCAATGGAAAAATATATCTTACAGTATTATATTAATTATAGTCATGTGTAAATGTAACCACTATAGAAAATAGCCCCTGTTATATTATACTGTATATTTAAATCTATAGAACTTTACTACAGGTTTCATTGGGGGAGATTTACCAAAACCTTTGCAGAGGAAAAGTGGAGCAGTTGCCCATAGCGACCAATCAGATTGTTTTTCAGGCCTTTGAAAAATGAAAGAAGCGATCTGATTGGTTGCTATGGGCAACTGCTCCACTTTTCCTCTGCACAGGTTTTGGTAAATCTCCCCCATAGTCCCTCGGAAATGAGTTGATATCAGACATACTAGCGGGGGACAATAGCTACAAACACTCCCGATATTTGTTCAGTATTGGAACATTTGTCAGAAGACACCAAACATGCAACTAGGACTGCAATGATATTCCACTACACTGGAGTTTGGATGGACAGAATTAGAGAGAGAGATAGAGATACAATATAACTATCGTAACCGGAAGTTATAGGAACTATCTGTATGGTTCCCTTTAGTTTTTATAAGCTCACTATAAGCTCTTTTCGAAGAACAAGTTTAGGCTAGGCACTGTAGCCATAGAAAGGCTAGCATGCTAAGGCCATGTTCACACACCGTAAAAAAAAAAAGGCAGTATTTTGCTTTGCGTCTGGAAAAAAGGCCAATTTTACGGTGTTTGAACATGGCCTAAGACTTTTGGTTCCACATGAGGAGAGTCTGTGCAATGTCATCTTTTCCGTGTGCATATATATATATATATATATATATATATATATATTTTGCCATCACTTTACAGTGAAAGGTGTCTAGGTAATAGTAATACTGTACATAGACCTGCGTTCACTACCCGTCTGCATCAACGAATTATTCAGGATCAGTCACTACACTGAATTCCGCAATCATTCTATAGATACTCAGTATCATTCCACGACATACTACGTTCTCACGAGTGTATAATAAGAACTGGGGTAAGTGTCCTGTTCTGCCATTAGTAGGTATATGGATTTGTTTTGGATCCCAAAACTTGCCGTTTCCGTTTCCCCGGGGCGCACAATTTAGCGACTTGTTAGATCTTGCTGTTCTCAAGATGGGAGTCAATATGTTTTATTAGAACATCATCGGGGTATCCAACCGGGAAGGCCAGCTGACAGAGAGGACAACTTCTTACTTCTGAGTCCACTGTCTCCATCAGTAACTGCGGAAAGGGGAAAATGGACACAGGAAAAAGACGGGAAGTGAAAGAGATTTCCTTTGTGTTCCTTTTAGGTCTTTTATCCTTTATACAGCAAATTTTGCATAACATCAGATATGTACATTTTTAGTTTATCAGAATTTATCATCTAAAATGATAACTGCTACAGTGGTTACTTTTTGTCAGAAAAAGAGAATTAAAGGAGAGATGGATTTATTGGGTATCCATATAAAAGTCTATGTGCAGGTTTTTATGCATAAGGGCCTGTTCATCGGAAAAAATTACAAAAGAATGACAGAAAGAGATTAAAACATTACTGTCATCAGTAAGAAAATGTATAATACATTCTTAAGTCAGTGTAGTTATGTGCCCTAAGATGTGTATGTATAATAATAGGCATGTTTCTATATGTAAAGTACCTTTTGATCTATATTTTATCTTGCTCACTCTTGTGGTAGTTCTCTTGGAGGCTGGGGGTGTTTCTTCAGGATTATGAGGAACCTGTTCCTATCCTTCCCCCTCCCACAAACATTTTTACATTTGCAAAGCTTTGTGCCTAAAGTTCACGGTCTTTATAACTCTAATGCAGCCAAATGGAACCTATAAATGTACATATGCAAGAAAAACCTTCATTTTCTGCCACAAAAATAAAAGTTTTTATGTTTGCAAGTCTTTGTGCACCGAATGCATGCTTTAGATAAAGCAGCCATGTGAGCCTATATGGTGCAAATACACAAGAAATACGTTCATTAAATGATTAAAGAGAAATCATTATCATAAATAATAATTTAGCACCTTGTATTGCTTGTCAGTGTACATGGAAATGCTCCTCTTCTGAAAAGGCTGCAAGCTGTCTGTATCTCAAAGTGGCTTAGCTCACACTTGTGAAAGCTGCATTATACACTGTATTGAGGCATGGGATGAAGCAGAGCAGGGATAGAACCACCCCACTCCCTCCCCTCAGCTAATGGGTTTGCTAGGACCAAAAAGACTTGGAAACCAGGCTTTGTTTGCAAAATTTAAGATAAAGAGACCCCTGGTGGCCATTTTTTTTTAAACAATTTTTTCACGTCTTTAGCAATCAAATTTTTTATGAAGCATATTAGGAAAATGCTTGGTATTAACTTTAAAAAAAAGTTGTTTCTAATGACAGAAACGCTACAGAGTAATGCCTCAGCCCCAATATGGGACTTGTCTACGAAGCCTAAATATGTTTTCCCACCCTCACACTTACATTGATGGAAGGCCATGACTGTGCATGTTCCGCTCTGGAATATGATGCCGACATTCTTCTACTTGCTGCATCAGGGATGGGGAATCCAGCACAAAAGGAAGCACAGCGAACTGCTCCAGGCTCTGGACTAGGTGGGGATGGGGGACTCCATTCATCCTCATCAGAGGATTGCTGTGGGGGTTCTTGGAAGCAAGGGACAGTAGGTGGGCTGCCGGCATACCCCTCATTGTAAGATAACTGCTTGGGTAGAGTTGCGGTTCCAGCTGGCATCCACAGGGAGCGGGGTGCTCGTGGATACATTGCAGGTTCACTGATCTCAGAATAGCTACGACGGGCTTGGAATGATGCTTTTGCTTGGTGAACTGAGGGCTTAGGATATGAAATCTCAGTGCCTACAGGCGATGGGCATGGTGAGGGTACAGGAGATCTACGTGAGGGTGACGAGGGTGGTACTGGGGATCGACGTTGGTGGACTGGAGACTGTGGGACAGGAGATCTTCTCTGCAAAATGGGAGATGGGCACTGAGGGACCGGGGAGCGTCGTTGAGAAGAAGGGGAGTGGCGCAGAGAAGAAGGCGAGTGGCGCAGTTGGCAGGGAGAGTGTCGATGTGGTGGGGAGTGTCTTTGTCCTAAAAAATAAAATTTGATAAATTTGTTGAAACTTTAAACACTTTTTATATTATAAAATACTTTGTTACAAAACTCATTTTGGCTAAAACAATGGGGCATATTTACCAATACTGTAATATTTAGACAGTGTAAACACATGCAACAAGCTATTACCAGTCTGACCACAGTGCTCAATGCTGACACCTCTGTCCATGTCAGGAACTGTCCAGAGCAGGAGAGGTTTGCTATGGGAGTTTGCTTCTACTCTGGACAGTTCCTGACACAGACAGAGGTGGCAGCAGAGAGCACTGTGGTCAGACTGGAAAGAATACACAATGCCCTCTGTAGTATACAGCAGCTGATAAGTGCTAGAAGGATTAAGATATTTTAAATAAAAGTAGTTTACAAATCTGTACAACTATCTGGCACCAGTTGATTTGAAAACATTTGTTTTCCACCCGAGTATCCCTTTAATAGTCCACTGTTCATGACCTTTATCTGTTAGAGAGATGATCTATGCACTCTCTCTCCCTGGTGGGCCCAACTTGTTGATGTATCACATAAATAAATCACAGTTGACTTAAAGGGGTTCTCCACCATAAGGTAATTTTAGTACTTACCTGCCAGACAGTAGTGGACATGCTTAGGAAGGATCCATGCTTGTCTTAGTGCTAAATGGCTGTGCTGTAAGATTACCATAACACTGAAGCCATCTTTTTGTGAACTGGCTATTTCCTGTTTGAGTTTGTTCTCTAAAAAATTAAATTTCCCATGATTCCTTGTTCGTAAGTGTGAGGTCACTTTTATACCTCCAACACATCAGCAACCCCACCCATTTAAACACATCTGTAATCCCTTCAATGCAATAGACCAGTGTTTTCTGACCAGGGTGCCTCCAGCTGTTTAAAACTTAGAATTCGTGCAGAATGACCACCTCCCACCCAGTGGTCGTTTCGCCCATTGAAGCAAAGACAGGCTCCCTCTGAACACCTGACTAATGATGTATGTCTCGGGCCGCACTGCACCTGGAAAAACCAACAGTCATTTTGTATGCTGTTAAAAACAAACACAAACGCTGGGGCAAAAATCACAGAGGAATTGCGAGACCACCATGAAACAAAGGTACAGTAAATCCCGGTATACCCCTTCAAATGAAAACTATGTACTGCTTCATTTTCCCCTATGGGGCACTATAGGGAATGTGCACATTTGCTCCCTAGACTACAGCTGATCACTAAGGGACTCACACCATAAGATCAGCATATTTTGTGTGAACTCTGCTAATGAAAAAGGATTTTTCAGATCTGATATATATACACAAAAAATCCAATAGCTGTCACATAGGTGTCGGTTTTAGGAGACCTTTTGTGGCAACACCGAGTAGGAAATTGCTCATAGGTAGATATACCACTACAGTCTATTAGTCTATTATTGTATGATGGTATTTTACAGATGAGTTTATCTATTGTTTACTCTCTTTGGATGGAAGCGTCCTACCTGTTTGTTCTTCTAGTAATGATCTCAGAATGCGGCTCTGTAGGGCAGTAAGGTCACGTAGACGGTAAAGTTCCTCTGTCAGCTCAGTATAAGCCAAAGCCAAATTGACCCTGGAAATAGAAACAACATTTACACTAAAAGACAAAAAGGATTCCTTTTGCACTATGAAAGGATGTACTAAATTTAAAGATATTATTAATCAAATAAACAAGAGGACTGGCACCCTCCCTATATTGGTGCTGTGCTGTTAATGTACCTAAAAACTAGGGATGTAAGAAAAAATCGATTCTCGCGATAATCGCGATTTTTCATTTGCCGATACAGAATCGATTCAAAATATTTTTGAATCGATTCTTTTAGGGATGTGGAATTTTTATCTGCGGACGCCCGGAACAGCATGTCATGTCCCGGGCATCAGGAGATACAAGTTCCACATTTGTGGAGCCGGGCAGGCCGGATCTGACACGGCTATGGAGCGGGCTCCGACTCGTGCCCGCTCCGTACTATGCGACCCCCGGCTGATTTCAGTAGCCGGGGGCCGCCGCTAATAGCCAGCATGCGGCAATTGCCGCGGCTGGCTATTAAAGGAGTATCCGGTGCGCACTTTTCTCATTTTATCCTATCCAGGCTGCAAAATAAAACGCACTGTATCTTACCTGCCAACGAGCCCCCGGAGCTCCGGTACAGGTGTTCGGTCCCCGGGCTGTATTCTTCTTACTTCCTGTTAGTCCGGCACGTCACATGGAGCTTCAGCCTATCACCAGCCGCAGCGATGTCCCGCCTCCGCTGGTGATAGGCTGAAGCTCCATGTGACGTGCCGGACTAACAGGAAGTAAGAAGAATACAGCCCGGGGACCGAACACCTGTACCGGACTGTACCGGAGCTCCGCGGGCTCGTTGGCAGGTAAGATACAGTGCGTTTTATTTTATTTTGCAGCCTGGACGGGATAACATGAGAAAAGTGAGCACCGGAGTACTAGATCGCCGCTGTCAAAGCTGACAGCGGCGTCTATTGGGATCTATGAATGCTCCCAGGTGGGCGATATATCGCGATATATCGTCACCTAGACGGTATCGGGATATATCGAATCGCCACACTGGTATCGCGATTCGAATCGAATCGCCAAATTCTTGGCGATTCACACCCCTACTAAAAACCATGCTAAATAACATTTAAAAGAACAGTGGATATGCTATATTATGGATTGCACTTCATCACAGCATAACCACCAGGAGACAAGCCCTATTCTTGCTGTCCTGACCCTATATCATTAATGTTTAACCATTTTTACCTCCTGAGAACATGAGTGAATAGTGCAAAGTGTAACATCAGTGTACGAAAACAGAGCAAGTGCATAGAAAAGTATAGTAATATGACATCTCCCACAAGAAAAGATAATAGGTACTAGTTATTGCCCATGTCCATTTCAGGGGCACAGAAAAATACGAACCACTGTCTCCCCCATTATCCTTGTTAATAGGACTTAATTTGTGGACAAGTAAGAATGCAGGTTATACATGCACAAACATCACCGCCGTATTGCCTATGTATCATCAAGGACAAAGCTAGTTAGAGACTGAGTCTGCACCCAAGGATGTTTATATTTGCGCTACCTTATACATAAGCAATATGACAGAGACTTTTGTGCATGAGTAACCTGCATGTTTACCTGTCCACAATAAAGTTATCATATCAAGAAGCATAATAAACTTATTTTTTCAAATAAATCTTATCTCATAATAAAAATAAAAGTATAATTTAAATTAAGAACTGTATAGCGCTCAAAAAAGGAGGATGTTGACCTTGACCTTGATGATGGTAGCAGTACAGCCGCTTTTGGAACTCGAGCAATGGTCGGCCATATTCAGTGCATCAATGTCTCGGTGCATGCAGGATGTCCCCCCGACCTCCAGTTCAATGATTCGGTGATTATACACAAGTGACCTTTATCACCAAACATTTGCTTGAATAAATAATGTCTAATTTCCCTGTACTCCTAATGATGAAGGAAGCAACAAATTAGAAGGACCACGTTAGAAGACATCGGTCCTGTTGGAGCCACTACTGGTGGCCGTTTAGTATTCCTGGTGTAATCATTTATGCCATGTTGCTTATCTGTTGGGCTTTTTATCCTATAGATATAACACTAAAGTAAGAAGAGTTAGGAATCTGTAGGGATCTGCACAGTGGTGCCTACTTCTTGGTTTCAATGAGGTGTGGGTCCCATTGGTTGCATGGACATGGAGTAAAGTGCACACACATTTTACATATATATATATATATATATATATATATATATATATATATATATGCATTGGCGGTTTTGACCGCCTAACAGTGCACAAAGTGTTTCTGCAAAGGAAGAACAAGTGGTGTTTGTTGAGCACTCGGTGTTCACGACAAGCTAACCTCAAGCAGAGGATACTGCCAGTGACTGGTGATAATGTGCAGGATATAAGGGGGGGAAATACAATTATTGGAGAAAAAAATAATAATAAGATCACTTACTTTACATTGCATTTCATGCAGTGACCTAGGCTCTATATATGTATTCTCACTATTCATTATATGTATACAAAAAATACATCAAAGTAGCGAGCAGAGAGGTAAAGTAGAAAAAGTAAATTCCCCAAACACATCCTGTACCTTGGGTGTGAAATGGCCCGCTCGTTCTACAAGTGGCTATATTTATATCTGCAATCTGATCTTTCATCTGTGGCTTGCGAAAAAAAAAGGGCTGGACCTATCACTCTAGTGATTCTATGTAGAGCAACGCAGCTATAAAAAAAATGATATACATACACAGACCGTAAGGATAGTAACTATCTACTACTACAGATCATACAGCTGCAGGGATGCAAAAGCCTCCTAGCTGCCAGTCTAATCTTAACTACCTGATCTCCAATGGAAACAGCCAAACAAGCGCAGACTGTTGAGACCCAATTAGCTCCGAGCAGGCTATAACTACCCCTCCCCCTTATTACAATAATTAAATAATAACTGACACAACAACAATTCAATTATTTTATGGGTGGGGATCGGCCACAGCTTTATTTATAAAAATACTTATATAAATAACAATTTAACTGTAACAAAGACACCGATTGGCTTCTTGCCAACCCGAGAGGTGCTGCCACACTGTCCTGTGTGGAGGTCTACCCCGGGTTGACCCTGCTTTCACCGTCTTCTTACCGTAAAGCTGTGACTTACAATAAACAGAGATACAAAAAAGGGAGGGAGGGAGGGCAAAACTCCGGGTCCTGGGCAGATTGAGGGGGGAAGGGAGGCATCACAGCTATAAATACCCAGGGGAGGGTCCCTGAAAGCCCGGGAAACTATGAAACCCCTGATTGGTGCACTCCTTCCCCCCCACCCATGGGACATACCACTATAGTTACCAACAAGTTTTTACAGGCGGTGGAGGGAGCTAAAAACCTTGCCTGTATATTTCTTAACCCCTTAACTGCTCACCAGTCAGGGGGCAAGCTAGTTATGCACAGCTTGCCCCTCCATTCTGAGAATAGCTGGTGAAGGTCTCAGGTGGGTGAGGATGCCATAAATGCTTGTAGTTGGAATAACCCTCTAAAGAGGTACTCCGCCCCATAGATTTCTTATACCCTATCCCCAGCGGCGATAACCCCTGCGATCTCCGCTGCGGCACCACAGACATCTGGTGCATGGAGCGAACTTCGCTCCGTGCCGGATGACTGGCGATGCGGGGCAGAGGCTCGTGACATCATGGTCACGTCACATTCGTGACATCACGGCCCCTCCCATAGACTTACATTGAGGGGGGCATGGCCATGACGTCACGAGCCTCCGGCACTGCACCCGGCACTCTGAACGAACGCGGTGGGATCCCCTCGATCAGACATCTTATCCCCTATCCTTTGGATAGGGGATAACTAGGGGATAAGATGTCTGATCCCGAGGAACCGTATTCCCTTTCCTCACTCTTCAAAGCTCCATTTTTGCCTCAGTGTCATCAAAGAAGTAGAACTTTCAAGACAGAAGAGGCGGGTACTCTACTGCTTGCTGGCAAAACTATTCCCACATGTAGTAGCCAACAGCCACACAATGTTGTTGCAGTATTGTGTGGCCATTGGCCACCACGTGCAGATATGGTTTCACCCACATAATTGAGATAGAATACCCCGTCTCGAAAGTCATACTTCCAAGATAACAAAGAGACAAAAGTAGAGCACCAGTAAGCGGAGATAACTCATGAGACCCTCGCTGATCATTAGAATGATTAGAGAACCACATGACTGAGTGCTTTCTCTCCCAGCTTTTTTCACACTGCAGGAGATGGGCCCCATAGACTTTCTAGGCAATTTGTCTCCTGCAGCGAAGAGATAGTGTGAAGAAGAAGAAGTGCTCTGCTGAGCGCCTCTCCCAGTTTGTTCTAGCAATTGGTGGAAGTCTTGACCTCTGTCTCTATGACGTCAAAAGTTTTTTAAAATCACAGTAACACTTTAAGTTAAAGGGTTAAAGATAGACATCTTATATCCTTTGGATAGGGGATAAGATGTCTGATCCCGAGGGTCTGGCCGTTGGGACCCCCGCGATCTCCATGTAGACACCCGGCATTCTGAACATTATGTGCAGAATGCTGGGTTCGGGAGACCATGGTCGTGACGTCACGTCACGCCCCCTCATGACTTAACACCACACCCCCACCATTCATGACTATGGGAGGGGGCGTGATGGCCGTCATACCCCCTCCCATAGACATGATTGGAGGGGGTGTGGTGTGACATCATGAGGGGGCGTGGCATGACGTCACAACCATGGCCTCTCGAAACACATAGGGGGAGATTTATCACAACCTGTCCAGAGGAAAAGTTGTCTAGCAACCCTTTAAAGATGCATTCTGGAGAAAAAAAGAAATTATATTATAATCAGATGGTGCCAGAAACTTATACAGATTTGTGAATCACCTCTGTTAAAAAAAATGGAAACCTTCCAGGATTTAATGCAGTTCTATCTAATCCACTGTGGTGCTCTTGGGATTTGCTCCAGCATACTGCACAGTTCCTGACACGGACAGAGGTGTCAGCAGAGAGCACTGTGTCGCTTTGGAAAAAAGAACACAGCTTCCTCCAGGACATACAGCAGCTGATATATACTTGGGGGCTAGAATATTGTATATAGACATAATTAAGAAATCTGTATTAACTTTGATTTGAAAACATTAAAATTTTCCTGGGATACCGCTTTAACCCCTTAAATGAACACTGTCAGATACAAAATCTTTTGATATGTTGTAAAGCATGTATAACCAATAGGTTTTGCAATTGCTTTCATTAGAAAATTTTCAGTATTTCATACAGAAAAAGCCAGTCAGACAACTGCCCCCCCCCCCCCCCCCGCCTGCTTGGGCACATACTAGTCCTGCTGTGTCCATACATTTAAAGAGGGAGAAGAAAAAAGAGACAGGGGGCGCTCCCTTATTACGTATATCAATCTCGGTGTGAACCCTCCACCACACCTTGGTGATATACTGACCTTGTGGGTTATGCGTAATAGCAGTCCGTAGGTGGGTATGTAGGTTGGGTGGTTTGAATTACAAATGTGTGGGGCTGCTGCACTCCCTACCGTCACTGGGCTCCCTCAGGGGGTCCAGTAGATAATATAGACAACAATATGGAAAAATGACTGTATTCAGGGGAAGCGCTGCTCTTATTGGAGGACAGTAAATGAACACAGGCCGGCACAGAACAAAGCAAATCTTTATTTGGTCGTTTCGGCATTAAGCCTTCCTCAGGTCCATAAAAAGGATACACTCTTTGTTGTAGGTATAGAGTGAGTGTACTGGTCTTGGTCCTGTCTGTGCGCGGTGCCGGCATGGTGCCCCTGAATACCGTAATTTTTCCATATATTGTTGGCTGTGTCCATGCGTCATCACCTATGTCATGGACACACTTCCTTGATTGACAGCTGTGAGCGCAGGGCTCACAATAGGAGGAAAAATCCTCCCACTGTCAGCTTGTGTCCCGCTACTGTCAGTGAGGACAAGCTGGGAGTTGTAGTTTTGCTAATGCTAGGGGAGATGTGAGCAGACAGCATACTGAGGGAGGGAAATTCCTTTGAGAGGAATTCAGACTGGTGAGCTGAATTAAAAGTGTAATAAAAAAAGAAATAAAGGTGCTAGACACATATAAAATTAGATGTACATGGTCAGGATTAGGTACTGAGTGATCTATTAAAAACATGTTTTTTTTTGTTGGATCTGATGGGTACGCTTTAAGGACACAGCCCATTATGACCTTAAGGACGGGAACATTTTTTGCACATCTGACCACTGTCAATTTAAAGATTAATAACTCTGGGATGCTTTTCCTAATCATTCTGATTCCGAGAATGTTTTTTCGTGACATATTCTATTTTAACATAGTAATACATTTTCGTCGATACTTGCATTTTTCTAACTTTGAAGCTCTCTGCTTGTAAGGAAAATTGACATTCCAAATAAATTATATATTGATTCACATATGCAATGGGGGATATTTATCAAAGGATTTAGACTGGTTTTCCCTGTCTAAATTTGTCGCACAGAAAGTCGCAGTCTAAATATGTGCGACTTTTTTGCGACTTTTGCTCTAGAGGATTTTTAGAACATGATGCATTCTAATCTATTTTAGACGGAAATGCATTGGAAAATGCATTGGTGCTGAATTTATCAAAAGCGACTTTTCAGCGACAAGTCGCATCGGCTGTATGCTAAAATGTTAGACCATGTTGGAACAGGTTTACATACAGTCTAAAGCATAGATCACGAAGTCTGTGCGCAGAATTTATCAAGAGCCGTGCGCCTTTTGATAAATTAGGCGCACAATAGACCTGCCTAACCCTCTGTGGTTTGGTCTATATTGATGCGGGACATAGACAGCTTTGATAAATATCCCCAAATATGTCTACTTTATCTTTGCATCATGAAGTTGACATGTTTTTACTTTTGGAAAACATCAGAGGGCTGCAAATTATAGCAGCAATTTTCCAATTTTTCACAAAATTTTCAAAAATAGAATTTTTAAGGGACCAGTTCAGTTTCGAAGGGGATTTAAGGGGCCTTCATCTTAGAAATACCCCATAAATGACCCCATTATAAAAACTGCACCCCTCAAAGTATTCAAAATTACATTCAGAAAGTGTGTTAACCCTTTAGGTGTTTCACAGGAATTGCAGCAAAGTGAAGGAGAAAACTCTAAATCTTCATGTTTTATACTCACATGTTCTTGTAGACCCATTTTTTGAATTTTTACAAGGGGTAAAAAGAGAAAAAGCCCCCCAACATTTGTAACCCAATTTCTCTCGAGGAAGGAAATACCTCATATGTGAATGTAAAGTGACAATGGGATTTTGAAGAGTGAATTTTGCTGAAATGGTTTTTGGGGGGCATGTTACATTTAGGAAGCCCCTGTGGTGTCAGAACAGCAAAAAAATAAAATAAATTAATAAAAAACCCACATGGCATACGATTTTGGAAACTACTCCCCTCATGGCACGTAACAAGGGGCACAGTGAGCCATAACACTCAACAGGTGTTTGATGACTTTTCGTTAAAGTTGGATGTGTAAATGAGATTTTTTTTCACTAAAATGCTGTTTTCTTTCAGAGGTAATAGGAGAAAATGCCCCCCCAAATTTTTAACCCCATTTACAAATTACAAGTACTAAAAATACCCATATATCACATATAAAAATCTAAACAATTAAAAAAAAAAAAAAACTAACTAAAAACGATTGGTATTGCCATGCCCAAAATAATTGCATTATTAAATAAAGGATTAAAAAAGCAAAATATAAATGTTGTATGCACCAATAAAAACAGCAGCTCGCCCTGCAGAAAATAAGTCTTCACATTCACACAGCTTTGTTGAAAATATAAAAATGTTATAGTGGAAGAATATAGCAACACAAAGCAAAATACACATCATTTTTTTATTTTGTGTTTCTTATTTTTTTTCCATTTAAAAAAAGAATTGTATTAAAGGATTAAAAGCAAATATGTCACAAAAACAAATGAAACTAGGCCAATGGGGACACACAAAGACCTAAGTGGTCCAGTAGGTGTATCACAGCAGGGTAAGATATGAAACAAAATGCAAAGAAACAAAGCTGATTAAATAGGCTAAAGTCATGCAGAAAAATGGCAGAAATAGGTAATGAACGGGAACAGCAAATGCTGATAAGAATAAATAAAAATAAAAAATAAATAAGAATGATAAGAAAGAATGGGGAGAGGGGATATAGACCAGCCTAAGGTTATCTTCACATTGGGTAATTTTAGAGGATTCCATATGGCGAAATCGGAAGCGGAAAATCATAAGTGTGAATGGGAGTGCTGACTCCCATAGAAGTCTATGGGCTTTAATTTGAGGCGGAATCCCGCTGTCACGATTCGGCTGGCTGGAGGTGGATCCTCTGTGCCAGAGAGGGATTGGCGTGGACCGTGTCGGTGGACCGGTTCTAAGTTGCTACTGGTATTCACCAGAGCCCGCCGCAAAGCGGGATGGTCTTGCAGCGGCAGTAGCAACCAGGTCGTATCCACCGGCAACGGCTCAACCTCTCTGACTGCTGAGATAAGCGCGGTACAAGGGAGTAGACAAGAGCAAGGTCGGACGTAGCAGAAGGTCAGGGCAGGCAGCAAGGATCGTAGTCAGGGGCAACGGCAAGAGGTCTGGAACACAGGCTAGGAACACACAAGGAAACGCTTTCACTGGCACAATGGCAACAAGATCCGGCGAGGGAGTGCAGGGGAAGTGAGGTATAAGTAGGGAAGTGCACAGGTGAAGGTACTGATTAAAACCTCATGCGCCAATCAGTGGCGCACCGGCCCTTTAAATCGCAAAGACCCGGCGCGCGCGCGCCCTAAGGAGCGGGGCCACGCGCGCCGGGACAGCACAGACGGGGAACGGGTCTGGTAAGGGAATTGGGATGCGCATCGCGAGCGGGCGCATCCCGCATCGCGAATCGCATCCCGGCTGGGAACATTATCGCAGCGCACCCGGTCGGCAGGTCTGACCGGGGCGCTGTGAATAAGAGAACGCTGTGAGCGCTCCGAGGACGAGCGGGGACCCGGAGCGCTCGGCGTAACAGTACCCCCCCCTTGGGTCTCCCCCTCTTTTTGGAACCTGAGAACCTGAGGATAAGACTCTTGTCCAGGATGTTGTCCTCAGGTTCCCATGATCTCTCCTCTGGACCGCAATTCTCCCAGTCAACCAAAAATAATTTTTTACCTCTGACCGTCTTGGATGCCAGAATTTCCTTCACTGAAAAAACGTCAGAGGACCCGGAAACTGGAGTGGGAGAAACAACTTTGGGAGAGAAGCGGTTAAGGACGAGTGGTTTAAGGAGAGAGACATGGAAAGCATTGGGAATACGGAGAGAAGGAGGAAGAAGGAGTTTGTAAGAGACAGGGTTGATCTGGCACTTGATTTTGAAAGGACCAAGATAACGTGGTCCCAGTTTATAACTGGGGACACGAAAGCGGACATACTTGGTGGAGAGCCATACTTTGTCTCCGGGAGAAAAAATGGGGGGAATTCTTCTTTTCTTATCGGCATGTTTTTTCATCCGGGATGAAGCCTGTAAAAGAGAATTTTGAGTCTCTTTCCATATGGTGGAGAGGTCCCGAGTCACTTCATCAACAGCGGGCAAACCAGAGGGCATGGGAGTGGGGAGGGGGGGAAGAGGGTGACGGCCGTACACCACAAAGAATGGGGATTTAGCGGAGGATTCGGAGACTCTGAAATTGCACGAGAATTCGACCCATGGTAGAAGATCTGCCCAGTCATCCTGGCGGGAGGAAACAAAATGTCACAAATAGTCACCCAGAACCTGATTAATTCTTTCTACTTGCCCATTGGATTGGGGATGATAAGAGATGAGAAGTTTAATTTGATTTTGTGAAAAACAAACAAGAAAATGTCCCTGAGGGTCACCAGGGTAATTGTGTATCGATCAACCTTTAAGGGGTTGCCCCCTCTCGGGGATAAACCCTTACTAGATACCCTCCCCTAAAAATCAACTTTTATTGAATTTGTATAAAATCTCATAACCCCTTCACACGTTTTAAAATTATGAGCAATGCAGTACTATACTTCAGAGGGGGTATTGTTTTGACCCCCTACTGTGTCCGGTATCACTGGAGCTATGGTACTTGATTATTGTATATGATTGGTGTGCTGTAGTGTCTGCATCACCTAACCATGAACTACCAGTCCTCTTATGATTCAACCTGCCGGCAGGTTGAATCATAAGAGGACTGGTAGTTCATGGTTAGGTGATGCAGACACTACAGCACACCAATCATATACAATAATCAAGTACCATAGCTCCAGTGATACCGGACACAGTAGGGGGTCAAAACAATACCCCCTCTGAAGTATAGTACTGCATTGCTGATAATTTTAAAACGTGTGAAGGGGTTATGAGATTTTATACAAATTCAATAAAAGTTGATTTTTAGGGGAGGATAATTTGATTTTGAGCTGATTACAGAGGGCCCTCCAGAATTTAGACACAAATTGAATGCCTCTATCCGAGACGATATGCGTGGGCAGCCCGTGAAGGCGAAAAATGTGTATAAAAAATTGCTTCGCCAACTGAGGCGCCGAAGGAAGACCTGGAAGAGGGATAAAATGTGCCATCTTGGAGAATCGATCAACGACCACCCAAACAACTGTGTTGCCATGGGATAAAGGTAAGTCAGTAATAAAGTCCATACCAATCTGAGACCATGGTTGTTCAGGAACAGGCAGAGGATGGAGGAGACCAGCAGGCTTCTGGCGAGGGGTCTTGTCCCGGGCACAGACTGTACAAGCCCGCACGAAATCAACAACATCAGTTTCCAGGGTAGGCCACCAATAAAATCGAGAGATGAGTTGGATGGATTTTTTGATGCCAGCATGGCCTGCGAGGTGAGAGGAGTGTCCCCACTTGAGAATCCTGAGGCGCTGGCGTGGAGAGACGAAGGTCTTCCCTGGAGGAGTTTGTCTGATGGAAGCTGGAGAAGTGGAGATCAGACAGTCCGGAGGAATAATGTGTTGCGGGGAAGCTTCCACTTCAGAGGCATCCGATGAACGAGAGAGGGCATCAGCCCTAATGTTCTTGTCAGCAGGGCAAAAATGAATTTCAAAGTTAAAACGGGCAAAGAACAACGACCACCTAGCCTGGCGAGGGTTCAGCCGTTGGGCAGACTGAAGATAAGAGAGATTCTTGTGGTCAGTGTATATAATAACTGGATATTTGGATCCCTCCAGCAGGTGCCTCCATTCCTCAAGGGACAATTTTATGGCCAGTAGTTCTCGATCACCAATGGAGTAGTTTTTCTCCGCCGGAGAGAAGGTCCTAGAAAAAAACCCACAAGTAACAGCATGCCCGGAAGAATTTTTTTGTAGGAGTACTGCTCCAGCTCCCACCGAGGAGGCGTCTACCTCCAATGAGAAGGGTTTAGATGGGTCAGGTCTGGAGAGTACGGGAGCAGAAGAAAAGGCAGTTTTGAGATGTTTGAATGCGTCTTCCGCTTGAGGAGGCCAGGACTTAGGGTTGGCGTTTTTCTTGGTTAGGGCCACGATAAGAGCCACAATAGTGGAAAAGTGTGGGATAAATTGTCTGTAATAATTGGCAAACCCCAAAAAAACGTTGGATAGCACGGAGTCCGGAGGGGCGTGGCCAATCCAATACGGCAGATAGTTTATCTGGGTCCATTTGTAGTCCCTGGCCAGAGACCAAGTATCCTAGGAAGGGAAGAAACTGACATTCAAAGAGACATTTTTCCATTTTGGCATATAATTGATTGTCCCGAAGTCTCTGAAGAACCATGCGGACATGCTGGCGGTGTTCTTCTAGGTTAGCAGAAAAAATCAGAATATCGTCTAGGTAAACCACAACACAGGTATATAGAAGATCACAAAAAATTTCATTTACAAAGTCTTGGAAGACGGCAGGGGCGTTGCAAAGGCCAAAGGGCATAACCAGATATTCAAAGTGTCCATCTCTGGTGTTAAATGCAGTCTTCCACTCGTCCCCCTCCCTGATGCGGATGAGATTATAAGCACCTCTTAAGTCCAGCTTGGTAAAGATGTGGGCGCCTCGTAGGCGGTCAAAGAGTTCCGAGATAAGAGGTAGGGGATAGCGTTTTTTTTACAGTGATTTTATTAAGTCCGCGGTAATCAATGCAAGGGCGTAGGGAGCCGTCTTTTTTGGAAACGAAAAAAAATCCAGCTCCAGCAGGGGAGGAGGACTTGCGGATAAACCCCTTTTTTAAATTCTCTTGGATGTACTCTGACATGGCTTGAGTTTCCGGAGCAGACAGAGGATAGATTCTGCCCCGGGGTGGAGTAGTACCAGGGAGGAGGTCAATAGGACAATCATAAGGCCTGTGAGGAGGCAAAGTCTCTGCTTGTTTTTTGCAAAAAACATCAGCATAATCCAGATAGGCCTTGGGGAGACCAGATAATGGGGGAACCACAGGGTCTTGACTGACAGTACAGGGAGCAGGCTTAAGACAGTCCTTGTGGCAAGAAGTACCCCAGTTCTTGATTTCCCCGGTGGTCCAATCAAGGGTTGGGGAATGGCGTTGAAGCCACGGTAATCCAAGAAGAATTTCTGAAGTGCAGTTAGAGAGGACCAGAAATTCTATTTTTTCCTGATGGGGTCCGATGCACATTAAGAGGGGTTCCGTGCGGTAACGCACAGTACAGTCCAATCTTTCATTATTAACAGAGGCGATGTAGAGGGGTCTGGCGAGACTGGTCACCGGGATGTTGAACCTGTTGATGAAAGAGGCCAAAATAAAATTTCCTGCAGATCCGGAATCCAAGAAGGCCATAGCTGAGAAGGAGAAGGTAGAAGAAGAAATCCGCACAGGCACAGTAAGACGTGGAGAAGCAGAGTTCATATCAAGAGCTGTCTCACCTTTGTGCGGAGTCAGCGTGCGTCTTTCCTGGCGTGGAGGTCGGATAGGACAATCCTTCAAGAAATGTTCGGTACTGGCACAGTACAGGCAAAGGTTCTCCATGCGGCGTCGTGTCCTCTCTTGAGGTGTCAAGCGAGACCGGTCAACTTGCATAGCCTCCACGGAGGAAGGCACAGGAACGGATTGCAGTGGACCAGAGGAGAGAGGAGCCGGGGAGAGAAACCGCCTCGTGCGAACAAAGTCCATATCCTGGCGGAGCTCCTGACACCTTTCGGAAAAACGCATGTCAATGCGGGTGGCAAGATGAATAAGTTCATGCAGGTTAGCAGGGATTTCTCGTGCGGCCAGCACATCTTTAATGTTACTGGATAGGCCTTTTTTAAAGGTCGCGCAGAGGGCCTCATTATTCCAGGACAATTCGGAGGCGAGAGTACGGAATTGGAGGGCGTACTCGCCAACAGAAGAATTACCCTGGACCAGGTTCAGCAGGGCAGTCTCGGCAGAAGAGGCTCGGGCAGGTTCCTCAAAGACACTTCGAATCTCCGTGAAGAAAGAGTGTACAGAGGCAGTGACAGGATCATTGCGGTCCCAGAGCGGTGTGGCCCATGACAGGGCTTTCCCAGACAGAAGGCTGACTACGAAAGCCACCTTTGACCTTTCAGTTGGAAACTGGTCCGACATCATCTCCAAATGCAGGGAACATTGCGAAAGAAAACCACGGCAAAATTTAGTCCCCATCAAATTTATCCGGCAAAGATAATCGGAGGCTGGATGCGGCCACTCGCTGCGGAGGAGGTGCAGGAGCTGGCGGAGGAGATGATTGTTGAAGCTGTGGTAGTAGCTGCTGTAGCATCACGGTCAGTTGAGACAGCAGGTGGCCTTGTTGCGCTATCTGTTGCGACTGCTGGGCAACCACCGTGGTGAGGTCGGCGACAACTGGCAGCGGGACCTCAGCGGGATCCATGGCCATATCTACTGTCACGATTCGGCTGGCTGGAGGTGGATCCTCTGTGCCAGAGAGGGATTGGCGTGGACCGTGTCAGTGGACCGGTTCTAAGTTGCTACAGGTATTCACTAGAGCCCGCCGCAAAGCGGTAGCAACCAGGTCGTATCCACCGGCAACGGCTCAACCTCTCTGACTGCTGAGATAAGCGCGGTACAAGGGAGTAGACAAGAGCAAGGTCGGACGTAGCAGAAGGTCGGGGCAGGCAGCAAGGATCGTAGTCAGGGGCAACGGCAGGAGGTCTGGAACACAGGCTAGGAACACACAAGGAAACGCTTTCACTGGCACAATGGCAACAAGATCCGGCGAGGGAGTGCAGGGGAAGTGAGGTATAAGTAGCGAAGTGCACAGGTGAAGGTACTGATTAAAACCTCATGCGCCAATCAGTGGCGCACCGGCCCTTTAAATCGCAAAGACCCGGCGCGCGCGCCCTAAGGAGCGGGGCCGCGCGCGCCGGGACAGCACAGACGGGGAACGGGTCTGGTAAGGGAATCGGGATGCGCATCGGGATGCGCATCGCGAGCGGGCGCGTCCCGCATCGCGAATCGCATCCCGGCTGGGAACATTATCGCAGCGCACCCGGTTGGCAGGTCTGACCGGGGCGCTGTGAATAAGAGGACGCTGTGAGCGCTCCGGGGAGGAGCGGGGACCCGGAGCGCTCGGCGTAACACCCGCAAGCAGAAATTCTGCCATGTAAACAGACCCTAACGCTAGGTTCACACTACGGAATATCTGGGCAGAATTTCTGCCCGAGATTTAACCGACGGCACTAGGACCGCACGGACTGCATTGCCGTCCCCATAGACGGCAATGCATTTCTTGGTGGATCTTTTAGGAGATCTGCTCAGAAATGCATTGACATCTATGGGGACGGCAATGCAGTCCGCGCGGTCCTAGTTCCGCCGGCTTGATCTCCGGTAGAAATTCTGCCCAGAAATTCCACAGTGTGAACCCAGCCTAAGGCTAGGTTCAGACTACGGAATCTCCGGGCAGAAAATTTCCGCCCGGAGATTCCGAGTTCCGCCTGTGCCGACTGAATTAGTCGGCGCTAGGACCGCGCGGACACTGCAGTCTCCTATAGACTGCTATGTGTTCCGCTAGGATTTCCGCCTGAAGAAAGAGCAACCCCTTTCTTCAGGCAGAAATTTTCTAGCGGATTTTTCATCCGGATTTTCTGCTTCACAAATTCCGAAGTGTGAATTTGTGAACGGAAAACCATTCACTACACTATACATTATAGTAAGTGGAATTTCTGCCGGAAATTTCAAAGCGAAAATTCCGGCGGAAATGCCGTGGTCTGAACCTAGCCTAAAAGTAAGACAATAGATCATAACCAAACATGGTGAGACTAGGCAATAACGACACTGGGTTCACCACGCCTGGCAATTCTTTTAAGCAAATGGCCAGACAAACATGGAAAGAACAGATGAGAGGGGAGAAGAAAGTAAGGGGATTGAAGAAGAGAGAGAAGGAGAAAAAAAAGAAGGGAAGACCAACTGGAAATGGATCACAGAAACAAATTGATAAATGCTCAGTAGACGGGTGGTAGGTGGCCCACAGAAGCGAAGGGACAAGATACCATATCCAACCGGGTCATAACCAAATTATGACAAAGTCTGGTATTGTTGGGAGGAGCAAAATTCCAGCCAAGGGTGCTAGGAAACCCAGTATTTCTTATTTTGATTAGTAAAACATAAATATATATATATATATATATATATTTGGTATTGCTATAATCTTATTGACCCACAGAATAAAGTTAACATGTCATTTTTACTGTAAAAGTATAGCCAACCATTGTAGAAATGCCTCAATTTTCCTCAGTGGATTAGGGGAATAACATGGTAATATTATAAGATAAAATAATAAAAGTTAATGATATTAAAATCCACAGTTGCAGATTTTTCTGCAGATCCATCGCAAAGTCGTCGACACCTAAAGAATTATTGCAGATTTTAAACTACCCTATTAAAGTCAATGAGGGAAAATCCACAATAAATTCTCAGGGGATCTGACACAACAATCGACGTACTGCAAATTTAAAGGGGTGTTCCAGGAAAAAACTTTTTTTTTATATCAACTGACTTCAGAAAGTTAAACAGATTTGTAAATTACTTCTATAAAAAAAAAAATCTTAATCCTTCCAATAATTATCAGCTGCTGAAGATGAGTGGTTCTTTTCTGTCTGGAAACAGTACTCTCTGCTGACATCTCTGCTTGTCTCGGGAACTGCACAGAGTAGAAGAGGGTTGCTATGGGGATTTGCTTCTACTCTGGACAGACCCTGATATAGGTGTCATCAGAGAGCACTTAGACAGAAAAGAACAACTAAACTTCAGCAGCTCACAAGTACTGAAAGGATTAAGATTTTTTAATAGAAGTAATTTACAAATCTGTTTAACTTCCTGGAGCCAGTTAATATATATATATATATATATATATATATATATATATATAAAGTTTTTTCCTGGATAACCCCTTTCTGACTGAAGACAGATCTGATCTGTCATGGCGCCATTAAGGGCATATGGAGCAGGCTCAGGACCCGACCCCGCTCCATACACAATGGCCTTTTGGCTGATTTTAGAAGCCAAGCGCCACCTCTAATAACCAGCATGTAGCTATTGCAGTGGCAGGCATTTGTCTATCTGTTTAATGTTTGGAATATTAAGGAAAACTCTGGTCAAAATTGATACTTCGCCCAGATCAGTGTAGATTCTATTTTCCTAAATTGATTTGATCCTACAGTTTTTTTTTATTAGATTTACTAATTTAAAAAAGTATCCTATTGTACTCTAATCGGGATTAAGCAAACAATTAACAGAAAATTAATTATATAAAAGAAAAAAAAAAACATTTTCCCTACATACACAATTCTGTTGAATTTTCCACTAAGATTTGTAGAAAGAAAGAAAAAAAAAATAAGGAGGTTGTTCTGGTTTCTTTGGCACCAAAATTATGTTGTAATAGGCAAGATTGAGGCCAATGTTTCTAGCACGGAAATTAGATTTTCCGTGTCCGCACAAAGAATGAACACGTTCATTCTATGGGCGGAGTCCATACGGAATGCATAGCTGTCTATGAGACAGCGCATTCCTGTGCGGTCCTAGCACCGGCGCGGCGCCCGCATTCTCCGCAATGTCCACACAGAGATTTTTTTTTTTTTTATATAAATCTCGCCCATTGTGTTGTGCTCTGTGAAGTTCCTAAAAGGGCAGTGCATGCCATAGGGATTCAAGTAACACCAAAGGGAGAATGTGTCAGCCACGACTACCTCAGGTGTTGCAATAACAAAACAAAGTGTAGTGTGTGTTAGGGTGCGTTCACACGCTATTTGTTTTTGCGGATTTTCCGCTGCGTATTTCGTTTCCAAACACGCAGCAAACTCTTAGCGTTTTTGCTTCGTGTTTTCCGCACTAAAATACGCAAGAGAGAATAAACCCATGCGGAATTCAAGAACACCCATAGAAAACCATAGAAAAAGAAAGGAAGAAACACGCAACTCACTAAAGTTAAACACGCAGCGGAAAATACGCAGTGCGTAAAAAAACACGCAAGACGACTAAGAAATACGCATATAAATTTACGCAAAACAAACACGCAAACATTTCTAAAATAAATTTACACTGCGGATTCACGGAAAACGAAATACGCAGCGGAAAATCCGCAAAAACAAATAGCGTGTGAACGCACCCTTAAAGTGTGTTAGTGTTAGCTGCCAAACACACAATGGATTGTACATACAATTCAAAGTTTTTTTTGGAAAAACAAACATAGGACATAAAAAACAAGATAGAAAAGAGATGACAGAATCCAAACAAACAAAGCATTCAGGTACAAAAAGGAATAAAATGGTGTTGGCAATCCCACAAGGATAAATTGAGTATAAGTAGAAAAACACAATGCGTCCTTTGTCATGCACTACATGCAAATACATAAAGACTGGTAAGTGTATGGTTATATGACACAAATGACTAACATGACATATGGAAACCAATTATAAAACAGAAAATGTAGAGAAGACAAGTATACCATTGGAAATAAGCACGCAGGCCAACAGCAAACAGGCACAAAAGAAACACAGATCGGACAGATGCAACCAATGAGATAACCTCGCACCAGAAAGTTTTCACAAAAAAGAAGGCAATGAAGTCTCCATACGTGCCAGCTAATCTACCCACTGCCTGTGCACATACCCCTGCAACATTTCACATATTATACTGGGGAAAGCAGTTCTATAAGCATGATAAGCATTTAAAGGGGTATTCCAGGAAAAACTGTTTTGTTTTTTTGTTTTTTTTTTAAATCAACTGGCCTCAGAAAGTTAAGCAGATTTGTAAATTACTTCTATTAAAAAATCTTAATCCTTTCAATAATTATCAGCTGCTGAAGTTGAGTTGTTGTTTTCTGTCTGGCAACAGTGCTCTCTGCTGACATCTCTGCTTGTCTCGGGAACTGCACAGAGTAGAAGAGGTTTGCTATGGGGATTTGCTTCTAAACTGGGCGTTTCCTGAGACAGGTGTCATCAGAGAGCACTTAGACAGAAAATAACAACTCAACTTAAGCAGCTCATAAGTACTGGAAGGATTAAGATTTTTTAATAGAAGTAATTTACAAATCTGTTTAACTTCCTGGCACCAGTTGATATATAAAAAAAAGTTTTTTCCTGGATAACCCCTTTAACATCCTCTGAACATACATGTCCTAAGTATTAAAGGGGTTATCCACCATAAGGTGATTTTAGTACATACCTGCCAGGCTAGCTGGGTATTTCCTGTTGGAGTTTGGTCTATTAAACTACACATCCCATAGTTCCATGCTTGTAGGAGTGAAGTTACATTCCTCCCTCCCACACATCAGCCACCCCACCTATTGCAGCACAAATAAGCTCAAAAGATCTGGGTGCCTACAGCTGTTGCTAAATTATCTCTCTGTCGCTCCACCCATTGGAGCAGGACGGACTCCCTCTGATCACCTGACTAGTGATGTCAGGTCTCGGCCACACTGCAACCTGGGAAATCCGAGACAGAAGTCATTTTGTATGCTGTTAAAACTAAATATTGGGGCAAAAATCATATAAGAATTGTGAGAAAACCATCACACACAGGTACAGACACTATATTATGAACTACACTAACTTTACAGCCCCTGTAGTATAGTCAAATAAAAAAAAATCTTGGAATACCCCTTTAACTAGGAATTTACCAGAAATACAGAGCATGCACAGGAAATGTGCACAGATGAAGAAAGGTGCTAAACTGGTTCTAACGTGGTGGCTGAAATTGGTGGATGTGGTATAATGTGAGATTAAGTTTCATTAATCACTGAAAATTGAGTTTTTGAATGTAATGTTAGCAAATCAAGTGCCAAGTAGTATAGGTGAAAATGAACTTATATGTGAAACCACACGTATTGTGAGATCGATACATAGGCATGAAAGTGCGAGAGGTAGAATTATATACACCTGCCGATTCTTTTAAATGGACATTGTCATAATAAAAATAAAAAAA